>NC_141873.1:96568461-96722878 GCF_056163025.1 Triticum urartu | reverse complement strand
ATGGCACCTTTGGACAAATTGGTACCATTATCTATGATGATACCGTGTGGAAAGTCAAACCAGAAAATCACCTTTTTGATGAACTAAACCGCCGTGGCCGCATCACACTTGCTAACAGGTTCTGCCTCCACCCACTTTGTAAACTTGTCAACCGCCACCAGGAGGTGGGTCTTCTTATCTTTGGACCTTTTGAAAGGCCCAACCATATCCAGCCCCCAAGTCGCAAACGGCCAAGTAATTGGAATCATTCTCAGTTCTTGAGCCGGCACATGAGCATGTCTTGAAAACTTTTGGCAACCATCACATCGTCTGACCAGATCCTCCGCATCAGCATGAGCAGTTAACCAATAGAAGCCATGGCGAAAGGCTTTAGCCACCAGAGATTTTGAACCGGCGTGGTGATCACAATCTCCTTCGTGGATCTCACACAAAATTTCACGGCCTTCTTCAGGAGACACACAGCGTTGAAACGCCCTTAACACACTGCAATGATGCAACTCGCCGTTGATAATAGTCATGGACTTGGATCGCCGGATTATCTGTCGGGCCAGAGTCTCATCCTCTGGTAACTCGCCCCAATTCTTGTACGCTAGGTAAGGAAGCGTCCAATCCGGAATAACATGAAGAGCTGCCACCAATTGAGCCTCCGGATCAGGAATAGCCAAATCTGCTTCACTAGGGATCTTGACCGACGGGTTGTGCAGCACATCCAGAAAAACATTAGGCGGGACCGGTTTGTGCTGAGAGCCCAGCCGGCTTAAGGCGTCCGCCGGTTCATTTTTCCGCCGGTCCACATGGTCCACCTGATAGCCTTTAAAATGACCTACAACAATATCTACCTCACGACGATATGCTGCCATGAGTGGGTCCTTGGAGTCCCAAGTGCCAGACACTTGTTGAGCCACGAGGTCCGAGTCACCGAAGCACTTAACTCGACTTAGGTTCATCTCCTTAGCCATCCGGAGACCATGGAGCAAGGCTTCATACTCAGCTGCATTGTTAGTACAAGGGAACATTAAGCGGAGAACGTAACAAAACTTATCACCTCGTGGGGAAGTTAATACGACTCCAGCCCCCGAGCCTTCCAATTGCCTGGATCCGTCAAAATGGATGGTCCAATATGTGTGATCTGGCTTTTCTTCGGATGCTTGCATTTCCGTCCAATCATTGATGAAATCAACAAGCGCTTGAGACTTAACCGCCGTCCGAGGCACATACTTCAAACCGTGCGGCCCAAGCTCTATAGCCCACTTGGCAATCCGGCCAGTTGCTTCCCGGTTCTGGATGATATCCCCCAAAGGAGCAGAACTGACCACCGTAATTGGGTGCCCTTGGAAGTATTGTTTAAGCTTCTGGCTTGCCATAAAAACTCCATACACCAGCTTCTGCCAATGCGGATACCTTTGCTTGGACTCAATGAGTACCTCGCTGATATAATAGACCGGACGTTGAACCGGATGCTCCTTACTTGGCGCCTTTCGCTCCACCACAATAGCCACGCTGACCGCCCGAGCATTAGCAGCAACATATAGCAGTAACGGCTCCTTGTCAATGGGAGCGGCGAGCACAGGCGGATTGGCCAATTGCCGCTTTAAGTCCTCAAATTAATGCTTCATCAGCAGCGGAACTCCAGACAAACTGATCCGTCTTCTTCAACATCTGATACAAAGGGATTGCCTTCTCACCAAGACGACTAATAAACTGGCTTAACGCGGCAATCCGGCCTGCCAGGCATTGAACATCATTGATACACTTCGGTTTAGCCAGGGAGGTGATGGTTGTGATCTTCTCCGGATTAGCCTCAATTCCCCTATTGGACACCAGAAACCCCAATAACTTGCCTGCCGGTACACCAAAGACACACTTGTCCGGATTAAGCATCATCTTGTATGTCCTCAGGTTATCAAAGGTTTCCTCCAAATCATCAATGAGAGTCTCCTTCTCCCTGGATTTAACCACGATATCATCCACGTAAGCATGTACATTACGGCCAATCTGCTTGTGAAGACAATTTTGCACACACCATTGATAAGTTGCCTGGGCACTCTTGAGCCCAAAGGGCATAGACACATAGCAGAAGGCTCCAAAGGGAGTTATGAATGCCGTCTTCTCCTGGTCCTTAACTGCCATTTTGATCTGATGATAGCCAGAATATGCATCCAAAAAACTTAAACGCTCACAACCCGCTGTAGCATCAATAATTTGATCAATACGGGGGAGGGCAAACGGATCTGCTGGACAAGCCTTATTAAGATCTGTGTAATCCACACACATGCGCCAGGTGCCGTTTTTCTTAAGGACCAGCACCGGATTGGCAAGCCACTCAGGGTGAAAAACTTCAACAATAAAGCCAGCTGCTAAAAGCCTGTCTACCTCTTCTCCAATCGCCTTGCGTCTTTCTTCGTTAAATCGGCGGAGGAACTATTTCACCGGTTTGTATTTAGGATCCACATTAAGGGTGTGCTCAGCGAGTTGCCTCGGTACACCTGGCATGTCAGAGGGCTTCCATGCAAAAATGTCCCGATTCTCACGGATGAACTCGATGAGCGCGGTTTCCTATTTCGGATCCAAGTTGGCACTGATGCTGAACTGCTTGGACGAATCGCCAGGTACGAAGTCAACAAGCTTAGTTTCTACTGCCGATTTGAACTTCAGGGCCGGATCATGCTCCGTAGTTGGCTTCTTTAACGGAGTCATGTCCGCCGGATCAACATTGTCCTTATAATACTTCAGCTCCTCGGTGGCACAAACCGACTCTGCATAGGCTGCATCTCCTTCCTCACACTCCAAAGCGATTTTGCGGCTTCCGTAAACCGTTATTGTCCCCTTGTGACCCGGCATCTTGAGCTGCAAATACACATAACAGGGCCGTGCCATAAACTTGGCATAAGCCGGTCGCCCAAACAGGGCGTGATATGGACTTTGGATTTTCACCACTTCAAACGTCAATGTCTCCGACCTGGAATCATGATCATCCCCAAAGGCCTCTTCCAGAGCTATCGTACCAACATGATATGCTGATTTTCTAGGTACTACACCGTGGAACACCGTATTGGATGGTTTGAGATTTTTATCTGTTAGTCCCATACGACGGAAGGTCTCATAGTACAAGATGTTAATGCTGCTCCCTCCATCCATGAGCACCTTGGTGAACTTGTAACCTCCCACCTGAGGCGCCACCACCAGAGCCAACTGACCCGGATTATCAACCTGGGGAGGGTGATCCTCTCTGCTCCATATGATTGGCTGTTCAGACCAGCATAGATAACGGGGTATGGCCGGTTCAACAGAGTTGACCGCCCGCCTCTGAACCTTCCGGTCTCGCTTGTCCGAGCTAGTGGTGAAGACATGGTACTGCCCACTACTCAACTACTTTGGGTTGCTCTGGTAACCTGACTGTTGCTGCTGTTGGTTGTAACCACCCTGGTTGTTCTGACCATTTTGATTATTATGTCCGCCCGGATTACCATTAAATCCTGAACCGGAATTTCCTCCACCATAACCCGGCCCGAACCCTGAGCCACCGCCGGAGCCGTGATTATACCAGAAAGCATTAGAATTCTTGAACTCCTGCATAATGAAGCAATCCTTCCAAAGGTGGTTTGCTGGCGCCTCCTTCGTCCCATGTCTTGGACAGGGCTGGCTCAGTAGATAGTTTAGGCGGTCCGGGTTAGGGTTGGGTGCCCCACTGCGATTTTTCGGTTTACCCTTGCGTCGCTGGCCATTGTCCTGTGTGTTGGTATTAGCCACAAAGTCCATATTACCATCCGGTTTACGCTTGCCTCCACCACCATTGCCTGCCCAGTGATGCTGCTGACCTTTGGAGTTGCTGTTCCTCTTTCCCTTCCCTGCCTTGTCATCATCAGATTCGGGATCCTTGGTACTATCAGAATCAGCATACTTTACCAAAGCATCCATGAAGGTCCCCATGTCAGTGCAATCACGCTTCATCCGTCCCAACTTCAGCTTTAGGGGCCCAAATCGGCAGTTGCCTTCTAGGGTTAATACTGCGGTGTCAGCGTTGATGCGGTCTGATGAGTGCAACACTTGTGAAACCCGGCGCACCCAATGAGTCGTTGATTCTCCTTCCTCCTGGACGCAGGCAGCTAAGTCCACTATCGACATAGGCTATTTACATGTATCCTTGAAATTGCTGATAAACCGGGCTCGTAATTGGTCCCATGAACTGATAGAATTAGCCGGCAAGCTTTTTAACCAAGTACGGGCCGTTCCTTCAAGCATCATGGTGAACTATTTCGCACACGCCGCGTCATCCACAACAAGCATCTCCATGGCCATCTCATAGCTCTCCACCCATGTCTTTGGAGGTTGATCCGCCGTGTAATTTGGTACTTTGCGCGGGCCTTTGAAATCCTTGGGCAGGCACACATTGCGTAAAGCGGGGATAAGACAAGGCACCCCCAAAGAACTAGAAGTAACACCAGGTTCGATCGAGATAGTCGGACGAACCGGCGTGAGCTGCCGAGCCTGATGCTGTGTGGCTAACTTGGCCTCCCTGCGCGCTCGGGCCCGGTCCACCACTTCCTGAGTGTTATCAGCACCACCCGCCGGGTTGTTGCCACGGGGTGCTCCACGTCGTTCATTACTCGACACTGGCGGTTCATCCATATGTCTGCTATAGCTCCAGCTTGGATGGGGGGTCGAGTGGATCCGGTCGCGGCTGTACGAGTATGCTTCCTGTTGGACCAAAGCCGTCCTCAGAAGCTCCTTGACCCGTCGCGTCTCTACTGCCTGCGGCGAGTCACCTTCAATTGGAATGGCCTCCAGCCGTGCAGCAGCGGCGATGAGATTGTCCATTGGGTTGGAGTGGTGACCCGGAGGTGTTAAAACAGCCTGAGGTATAACGGTGTTTTGACGAGGCAGGTCCATCCAACGAGGCTGAACCGGCGCACCGGTCCCAAGAGCTTCCTCCCGGTTTCCCTCTAGCAGATTACTGGTTCCTGCTCCCGGGGTGTTGAAAAGGTCTCTGGCCTCGAAAATCGGAGGCAGAGGGGATCGGTGCTTCCTCCTCATGACTTCATGCGACGCGCTCTGGTCCAACATGAGCTTGTAGGCTTGTGCGTCTAGAGTGGCCCGCTTTGTGGCCATCCTGGTGTCCTCAGCTGCTAGATCTGCCTTGGCCTGGGTGATCCATTCCTTCACCTTTGCAATCTCCGCGTTGTGAACACCCTGATCCGCCGGATTAGCTTCCGCCATAAGCACAGCCAATGCATCAAATAGCTCTGATAGAACTTGAGCCGGCGGGCGCACAGGGCCTCCTGCCCCAGCAGCCGTCGCCGCTGCTGAATCGGAGGTTGTTGCCGCAGCGGTCGAAGAATGAAGTGCTGCTTGTGTGCCGGCCATGAATATTCCAACTCGGTTGGGCAGATCATAGGGGTCCGGAATACTGTCGCCATCGGAACAGCCCCAAATCCGGCCATCTTGTAGCAGATAAAGAGATTCGGTTTCTCCGGTCGATGACTCGTCATCGGAACAAACGACGGTCTCGCCGCGAGATTCCGATCCATCCTCATAACTTCCTCCATGGATGACTCCCACGAAGGCACGCTTCATGGCCGGTTTAACCCGGGCGGATCGCGCACGCTGAGCCGTCTCGATGAGGTCGGTGCAGATGTCCGGCTCAGGGCCCGGTTCACCGATCTTGCCAATGAAAACGTGAATGCCACCAAAGGGGACCCGGTATCCATACTCAACCGAGCCGGCCTCGGGGCCCCAGCCTGCGTCGTCGATGTAGAGCTTGCCGCGACGACTCTTAGTCATCCGGCCTACAGCGTAGCCCTCGAGTCCTTCAAAGCGGCCCTCCAAGAACCTGAAACCATCGTGCGATAGCCCCACGGTGGGCGCCAACTGTCGTGGTTTTGTCACGGCAGATGTCCTAGAGAAAGGACTTAGTCGTGGAGCCATCGCAACGGGTTAGCTTGAAGGGGTTAAAGCGGACACAGGGACGCAAGAGAGTTTATACTAGTTCGGCCCCTTCGATGAAGGTAAAAGCCTACGTCTAGTTGTGATGGAATTGATGGGGTTTCGATGACTAGGGAGCAAACAAGCTTCGCCTAAGTCTCGAGTTGTTGTCTGTTGTCCTTGAACCGCCGCCTGGTCGTCCCCTTATATACACGGGTGACGCCCGTCGGTTCACAAAGTCCCAACACCGGTCCATATTCGTATCCGGGTTGGTCTCTCCTTATTCCTAACTTACAATACAAGTTTATAAACAAATGCCGGTTTACAGCTACAAGTCTTAAACCGATTACGGGCCTTAGGCCCTCATCTGTCTTCTTGGGCTTTAGCACTCTTGAACTACTGATGAAGTTGACCCGGCCCAGATAGGCCGGTTTATGCCCAGCAGTAATATCCCCAACAGGCACGGAGAACGGCGCTCGATGGCGCGAAGGCGCGAGGCGAGGCGGCGCCGTCGGGGTGGCAGAGCCGGGGCGGCTCAGGCGGCACTTGGATCGACGGGGCGCGGGCGCGGCTCCTCCGCAGGAGCTCGCGGGTAGCGGGGCGGTGGCACGCGCTGGAGCGGGCAGCCGGCGGAGGTGGTGCCAGTGAAGCTCGCCGGTCGGAGGCGGCGAAGACGGCGACGAGGGTGGAGCAGGCGGCGGAGCGCGGGGGCACGGCTCGAGCCCGGCGTGGGTGCGGGTGGGCCGGCCGTGGGCCTCGCGGGCCGCGGCAGCGGAGGGGCTGGCGGCGCCACGTGTCGTGCGCGGGTTGGCTGGACGCGGCGGCGGGATGAAACGGACATGTCCGTCGGTGGAGAAGAAGTGTCCGGCGGCGCGAGGTAGAGGAAGGTTAGGGTTAGACCACGAATTTCGGAGGGGATCACATATTTATAGGTAGAGAGAGGTAGGAGAGTCCAAATGAGGCGCGGTTTTCGGCCACGTGATCTTGATCGAACGACCGAGATGATGGAGGAGGTTTAGGTGGGTTTTGGGCCACTTTGGAAGGGTGTTGGGCTGAAACACACACGAGGCCTTTTCGGTCCCTCGGTTAACCGTTGGAGTATCAAACGAAGTCCAAATGGCACGAAACTTGACAGGCGATCTACCGATAGTAAACCAAGGCTGCATGACTAGTCTCGGTCCAAATCGCAAATGTTAAACACCCGCACACGAAAAGAGGTAGAAAGGAGCACCGGGTGACGTGGGAGCGTCGGATTGCAAAACGGACAACGGGGAAAATGCTCGGATGCATGAGACGAACACGTATGCAAATGCAATGCACATGATGACATGATATGCAATGCATGACATGCAAGCAATGACAATGCAACAACAGCGAATAACAGCGAACACAATGCAACGAGAAGTTCAAGGCGGCCCAGGACGAGCAGGCCGGGCGCGACGTGGAGCTTACCATCAAGCTCGCCGACATCGAGAAAGCCCAGGAGGCAGCGAAGAACTCGGCTGAGGCCGCCGAGGCCGTTCGGACCCAGCGCGAGGCTGCGCTGAACTCCCTAGAGGAGGATCTTGCCGCACGCGAGGACTAGCTCGCCGCCATACTTCGTGGCAAAGATGCCGAGGTGGAGAAGCTTGTCCTACAGCAGACCAGTGAGCTGGAGCAGAGGCACAAGGAGGCACTCAATGCCCAAGCCCAGGTTCACGCCAGCAAGGTGAAGGAGCTGGAGGAGGAGCGCCACAGGCTGACGGAGCAGGCGTTGAAGCTATCCCGGGAGAAGGACGCACTTAACGGTGCTCTGACGGAGGCACATGGTGCGGTCATCGGCAATGCTGGGGAGCTTGCCGGGGCCAACAACTCCATCGGGGATCTCAAGCTAAAGCTGAAGGGCCTCGAGGAGGCACTGGAGGATGTCACGACCCGATTTTTCCAGACATTGATTTCCAGAAAATGGCCGTCGTGCTCACCAGCCCCAGGATTACTGTTAGCTGATGAGGCACAAACTTGATACAGAAATTCCAAGCAAAAATACAAAATATGTAGTACAAGACCATTCTGGCCTGTGAGTACAACAATTGGGTTTCTAGTGGTTGATGGCGGAAGCGGTTTGTGGGTCGTCAGTGTCTATGGGACTCCATTTCCCACAGGAACAGCTGACCAGGTCAACTCCTATCTTCGCGAGGCTGCTATCACCGTTGCTTAGTTTCCGGGGCTGTCACCGGAACGCTCCTCTCCATGCAGAAATCTGGCCAAGACAATAGCCAGGGACAAGCCAGTGAGTACTTTGAATGTACTCGCAAACATTATGAACACTGGGATAATATAATTGATAATCATGCACTAAAAAATTCTATGATCACATCGTCAGTCATAAATAAAACATCTTTCATGCATGCAAGCAGGTTATTTTCATGCAACATGAATAAGCAGTAATGGAGTGGGAATAAAATGCCGCAGTCGGGCGTCTGAGCGACACCACATAAAGGGCTTTAAAAGAAATGCCACAGTCGGGCGTCTGAGCGACACCACATAAAGGGCTTTAAAAGAAATGCCACAGTCGGGCGTCTGAGCGACACCACATAAAGGGCTTTAAAAGAAATGCCACAGTCGGGCGTCTGAGCGACACCACATAAAGGGCTTTAAAAGAAATGCCACAGTCGGGCGTCTGAGTGACACCACATAAAGGGCTTATAAGAGAAATGCCACAGTCGGGCGTCTGAGCGACACCACATAAAGGGCTTATAAAATAAATAAATAACAAGCAATGCCACAGTCGGGCGTCTCAGCGACACCACATAAAGGGCTTAGAAAATAAATAAATAACAAGCAATGCCACAGTCGGGCGTCTCAGCGACACCACATAAAGGGCTTATAAAATAAATAAATAACAAGCAATGCCACAGTCGGGCGTCTCAGCGACACCACATAAAAGGGCTTATAAAATAAATAATCACAATGAATATCCAGGAGGTAGAACCGTCCCAGGGATACTCGATAATACAAATAATGCAACGGGTTAGTCCATCACAAAATAATAATCATGGTCCTCACAAGTAACCAGTCGGTATCCAAGTTTGGTTTAACAATATCTCCTCTGAAGACCAACACTAAGACCAACACTTGACCCATCCCAGACTGTAATCCTTAACCATGGACACGGCTATTCGAATAGGTTTAATCTCTGCAGAGGGTGTACTCTTTACCCACGAGTAACGGATTCCTTTAGTCCATCGGGACTAATTCCGTCTACGGCCTTTTAGTTGAAAACACGCCTAACTTGCACACACCAGCTTAACTCATCGGTGTCTGGAATCACCCACGACACTTGTTAAGCAAAACTCTAAGTGGGGAGGCTACAACCTCGCATAGCATGGTATCAAATTTATATCGCGCGCTCTAAGGGGTGGCCTCCCCTCTAGGTCCCAACCGGAAACACCCATGCCCCCGGACCAGGTGGCCTGCTTACCGGCTATAACCGGTATCTTCCTCCATGGCCTCTCTGTACGGTGTGTGCTTGAAAGGGGTTGACGACTTACTGAACCGTACCCTACCTGCGGCAGGGACAAGTGGTAGTACAAAACAAGTATGGGGGTTACTGGAACAAGACTCGATCTACGGTCGACTCAGGAGGTTTATAAATTCCCTGCATGACAGGTATAACAAATATATTTCAACCAACAAAATCACCACTCAATATACCTTACCATGCCATACCGGACATAACCGTCCCGACGGAGACCGGCGATAAGCTCACGCCTACCCAAGGCAGAGGCTTTCCCGGATTTCTTTCCGGCATGCATGCAAGGCACATGAGGATGATTACCATCACAAGTATATTCATTTCCAACAGCAAGGAAATAACTAATATGCATTCATGCAAATGATCACATCGCCACATAAAATAACGAGTTCTCCGAATGAGATGGTGTTATAAACGAGTCAACTAACACACCAAAAATATTATGCAGGGGTTCAGAATGCTTGCCTTCAATTGTGTGGAAAGGCAGGGTGCACTCCAAAACTTTTGAAAGCTTTCTTCTCTTCCAAAATCCTATTTTCAAAAATATGCAAATAACACATATTTCAAAAACAGTACAAAAAAGTTGTTTGGAAATTTTTCAAATAAATCATAAAATAAACTAGACAGAATTTGAGAGATGTAGGAAAAAGAATCAATTCATTTGGAGTTATATTTAAAAAGTTAAGCTCAGTCAAAATTTTGGTCAAAATCTGTTATTTAAAATTAAAACAGAAAAAGAAAAACGTTTCGAATATACGTACACGTCGAAGGCGTACTCTGGAAATACGCCTCCACTTATCCAGCGTGGACTGCGCGTGGGTCACCGACAGTGGGCCCACCTGGCCCACTGGTCAGGTTTGACAGGTCCACGCGCGCGTCGTCTCCCCCTGACCGAACAGAGGCGGAGCTCCGGCGAGGCTCGCCGGCGAATGGCGGCGTCCCTCGGTGATCTGAGCGCATGGGCGTGCTCAGTAGGTCGAGGCGAACTCGGGAGTACCCGCCATGGTCGCCGACGTGAACGGAGTTGCCGGTGACGAGCTTCGCGGCGGAGATGGCTTCGGGGGCGAAGTGAGTTTGGGGCTGCGGTGGTTCCCGATCAAAATCGAGCAGGGGAACGAGTTCACGGGAGGATGAGAAGGTTCATGGTGAAGAGAACGGAGAGGGGGAGGCCCTGGTGGTGCCGGAATGGCCGGGGCAGTGGCGGCGGCTGCGGTTGCCGGAGATGGGGAAGGAGACCTCCCCGGGTCGATTGGCTGCCAATGGGGGTCCTAGGGAGATGGCTTGGGGTTGCCTGTGTGCGGAGACGAGCTCGGGGCTCCTTTATATAGCGTCTCCAAGTCGGTTCGCGGCTGCCGTGGATGAGCTCGTCGGCAGACCACCTTACTGTGTTGCAGGGCGACGTGGAGGTGACGAGAGCTAGCCGACGAGCGAGGGGATAAGCTTGCGCTGTTCCCAGGGGCAGGTGGCGAGCCGGGGTGGCTTTGGCGGCGCCGACCGTGGCAGAGGTGCGCTGCGGACGCCGGTGTGCCACCAAAAGCTCTGTCGGCGTCGCTGTAGGCTGCCAGGGCGGCTTGGCGCGTTGCTGTGAGCGGGGGGGGGGGGGGGGAGTGCGTGGCGTGGTGCTGCAGAGCGGGCCAAAACCAGGGCGGCCAGCGTGTAGGCTCGGGCGCGGTTCGTGCAATACGCGCGCTCTGGGCGCGTCCAGTGCACGCACGGAAGGTGTTCGATACAATGCCGTGGCATGCTACAGGTCACAGGTGAGGTTGGCAAGCAACAGGACTAGGCTAGGTTTAGTAAGGGTAACAAGGGACAAGGTGGTTTGGTCAGGTGGTCAAGTTCATAACACAAACTTACAATCGTGCCAAATCTGTTCACGCCCACAGGGTGTTTGACAAAATTCTAGAGGCATCTAGGCAGTACTTGGAGTGGCCAAAACTTCCAGAGTGGGGTATCTTTGGATGCACAAGAGGGTGGTGAGGTTAGTTGGTGGAAAGCACAAACTTGATAGTGCAAGTTTTGCAGAACTTCAAATCTGGACAGGATGTGAATGGCATTATTTCATGAACCAAAAATATGCCAATGGGTTCATGCTCCTGGACTTAGGGGTTTGGTAGGGCTGTCTACAAGTAGGAGAAGGCACAAGGTTACTGGAGCAAAAATAAATAGGGTTGCAGTAGAAATCACAAGGCTGGACCAGAATGGAAAAGAGGTTGATTCACTCAAAATTTTCAAAGAACAACACTAGGTTTTTGCATAATGTTGAATCATATGCTACTACCAACATCCCATAATTTTGGTGGAGGCTAGAAAGAAATATTTAGATGGGTTGTAGTGCAAAATTGCACTCTGGACCAAAGAAGAAAAATTGAGTGTAGAGCTCAAAATATTTCATGAATAAAAGATATTTTTGTATAAAAGTGATTTAAAAACATCACATGACATCTCCAAATTTTGTTTGGATTTTTAAGTGAATTTATCAAATGGTTATAGTTCAAATATGGCCATATAACCTTGAAAAACCATTTTTCAAGAAAATAAAGATCAAGCAAATTAATTATGTAATTAGTTATACTGATAAAAGAAAAGTTTTTCTTGAGAGGTTAAACAAGTCCAATAACATATTTGAAAGGTTTTCACTTTAGGGAACAACTCCATGATAATAAGAAAGGAAATGTTTCAAAAAAATCAAAAGGGAGTCCAAAAAAAAAATCAAAGTTTTAATTCCTGGCAAAAATTTTAATTTCATAAAACAAGGCCAAAATTTTGGGGTGTCACAACACTACCCCCCTTAAGAAAAATCTCGTCCTCGAGATTTGTTAAAAGCTGTTTTAAGAAAAACTATAAGCAGTAAAAATGTGGCTACAGTGAGAGGGCAATAAGTGGTGAAAAACCACAGTGTGAATACTGGTGTTGCGAGGAAAAATCTATGGTTCGGGACAAAAACGTGAGATTTCTATGTCGGACGCAGTAAATTTAGAATAAATTCTAAATCTTATAATACGCTGGTCGTACCCGAGAGCACAGTGCTCTCTCTGGCCGACAGGTGGACCCGGGGCCCACTGTCAGCCTCTTCTTCTCCCTCTGGTTCTCTCTTCTTCCTCTCTCCCACGTGCTTTCCCGCGCTTTCTCCACCGGCGATGTCTAGCGCATAGGGCATCTAGGCCGTACCGTGGTAGTGCACGGCGTGCTAGCTGCCGGTGCAGCGTGCACTCACCTCGCGGGCCAGCGCGCTGTCGGCACTGCTCGCGGATTCGTCTCCAAACACCGGCGATCAGCGACGAGCGGCGTTGGTGGACTTCGCCCAGCGTACACCAAGCTCGAGCTATAAAACGGCCGGGGTGCCCCTCTCTTCTTCCTCGCACCTGGCCTCACTTCTCCTCCTTCTTCTTCCTCCATTACTGCTTACAAAAGCTTGGGTTAGGCTCTAATGGCGGAGGCGATGCTGGACTGGTTTGCGATCCTGATATGCAGAGGGCTGGCGACACTGCTGGGGCTCTCCGTGCTCCTGTGCGCGATGATCCTCGACGATCATCGCGACGCTGCTGCTCGGGGGTTGGCTCTCCGCGGTGGTGGTGATCACGAGGAGTAGATGGGGTGTGCCGGGTGCTAACTATTGTTAGGGGGTGATTAGCTGGATGTAACACCGTTGCAAAGTTTTGCAAACAGTGTATGTGTTCGCATGATTATGGTTGTGAGTCTGCTGCCGTGGTGTTGCGAGAAATTAATTAATCCACGCCGTGAGAAGGTGCAGATGTAGCAACTCAGGGAAAAGAAATCTCACTCCAGGATTTTACGAGGGAAAAACAGTTAATTTAAAGGGGCATAAACCACAACAAAAACTACACACATTAGTAGAAGCCAAATAATTGACTCGTCGTACAAACTCAGGGTATCACGCATAAGTCACACACATAAATAAATGTTGCAATAATGAACACCGCAGCGACGTCTAAAATGGGAATGGTAACTGGACGGGGTCCCTAGAAAACATCTCCGATACTGGGATACACTCCTCTTCTATCGGGGGAAGTGGATTGACCAGTCGATGCACGTGTCTCTCCTGGTCGGGCCTTAGTGCTCTGCCGATGGCGATCTGAGGATTTAAATCTGCGAGGCTCTGGAGATAACCCATCACACGTTGGGTTAAACGCTCTTGAGCGATGATGTACTGGACAAGGTTGGCCAGGACTGGGTCTCTCTCAATGCGTCCACCGGGAAAAGATGTCACCCCTCCGGGTGCTGCACGGCTCGGGAAGTAATAATACCCTCGTTCGCTGGCATAGGGTACCGCGAATCGAAGGCGAGCAAGCGCTTCATATGAAACAGCTTCTATGGCCATATGTGGGGTTGGCATAGACTTCCCCACGAAGGAGTCCTCCGTTGGATCTTGGTTTGAGTTTACGGGAGGGATGTGTACTGCTGCCCAATATCTCGAGGTGGAAGGGGTAATTCTTGATTTGAACAGCTCGTACTGGGGTGGCTGGGTAGCGCCCATGGTACTGCAGGTAAAATCCCGCAATATCTTGACAAAACTACCCGGGGTTGCATCTGGGGTTCTCAGATAAATGCTAGGGCTCGGCATGGCTAGGAAATGGTTGTGAGGGTGGTGCACAAGGTGAGAGGTGCTTGGCAAGGTCACGCGGTGGCCTTTTTATAGCACCGGAGCTGGGTCATTTTTACCGAGGTGAATGGTAAAGAAAATTTTTCAGCTCTGTTCCAAGGGTCGGGGTCAAGCCACAGATTCACACATTTCACTATAGTGATGTGTTACTGTGGGGTTGACGGGGTGATTTTTGGTAACTGTGTCCGGGATAGAAATCTTATACTGCATACTGGCGTATCCAGGCAAGGCTACTATTAAAACAGAGGCACGACAATAGGCGGCATTTAATTACAAGGCCACACGATTACAACGCGAGGGTACACTAGGACTCGATACGACTCGGGTGACTTAGTCTACCTCGTCTACATCCAAGCGGGCGTGCCTTGAGGCTCCTCCACGGGTCTCGTCGTCGGAATTAGCTGGAGTGGGTTGAGGGGCTACAGGCTCGGGGTAGCGATGAGGACCATCTCGGGGATTGATGGCCACAATCCCGTTGGAGTGTGCTCCCAATATGCGACGAAGCACCTCTGGGGTTATCGCAGCACCTTGGCCGATGGCTGGGGCAGGCCTCAGGGACTCGATCGGGTGTCCAAACAGCACGACTGGGTTGTCGGCGTTGGGCTCGTTCTCTTCTCTCGCCGGGGCTCGACGAACCAGCTCTCCACGAGCTGCGATTAGATCAATAGTGATTTGATCACACAGTTCCTCTAGTGCACTTACATAGCGCACTAGGTGCAACAATGCAGGATCTATCTCATGATCTCCGTTGGCAACTTGGGGTGGTCTACCATACCCTTCACGTCTGGGGTAGTAGTGGAACGAGCGACAGTTAACTCTGGGCGACAAGTGCCGGAGATAAACTATAGCCTCTCGAGCAGCTAGTTGGATGGCTTGAGGCTCAAAGGAAGTTGTCCTTCCGGTGAACCTGTAGGGGCGCTCGGGCTCTAGACCCCTACCGTAGATGTGTACAGTGGCCCAGAATTGACGGTTCTCACCACTCATGGGTCCTTGGTACACAACATATTCTGGGGGCTCTTCTAACGCATAGGCACGACGGGTGAGGTTTGCGAGTATGGTCACAAAGCCTCCAAGGTTGGTTGCTGTGGTCTCATTGTGCACGACAGGGCCAGGCATTGTAGCTTGGTTTGGGGTAGAGGCTGTGCTGTGCTGTGTTGGGGCTAGCATGCCCCTTTTTATAGGAAAAAGGGGACGGAGTCTTCATTTGCATGCTTGCGAGAAAGGACTATTTAAGATTCGATCACTGGCGCATGAGCGACAGGTTAGGTTGATAGGTTGGGCACCGACTGCCAAAAGGTGTTGGGTCACTGTGTGGCTATCTTGCACGAGAAGCTTGGCTGGGGTTTGGTTATGGTTTGGTGGGTTGGTTTGCCTAAGTTTATAGACCCGGCTAAGATAGGATTAGCCAATGGTCAGCCTGGCTCTGATACCAACTCTGTCACGACCCGATTTTTCCAGACATTGATTTCCAGAAAATGGCCGTCGTGCTCACCAGCCCCAGGATAACTGTTAGGTGATGAGGCACCAACTTGATACAGAAATTCCAAGCAAAAATACAAAATATGTACTACAAGACCATTCTGGCCTGTGAGTACAACAATTGGGTTTCTAGTGGTTGATGGCGGAAGCGGTTTGTGGGTCGTCAGTGTCTATGGGACTCCATTTCCCACAGGAACAGCTGACCAGGTCAACTCCTATCTTCGCGAGGCTGCTATCACCGTTGCTTAGTTTCCGGGGCTGTCACCGCAACGCTCCTCTCCATGCAGAAATCTGGCCAAGACAATAGCCAGGGACAAGCCAGTGAGTACTTTGAATGTACTCGCAAACATTATGAACACTGGGATAATATAATTGATAATGATGCACTGAAAAATTCTATGATCACATCGTCAGTCATAAATAAAACATCTTTCATGCATGCAAGCAGGTTATTTTCATGCAACATGAGTAAGCAGTAATGGAGTGGGAATAAAATGCCGCAGTCGGGCGTCTGAGCGACACCACATAAATGGCTTTAAAAGAAATGCCACAGTCGGGCGTCTGAGCGACACCACATAAAGGGCTTTAAAAGAAATGCCACAGTCGGGCGTCTGAGCGACACCACATAAAGGGCTTATAAGAGAAATGCCACAGTCGGGCGTCTGAGCGACACCACATAAAGGGCTTATGAAATAAATAAATAACAAGCAATGCCACAGTCGGGCATCTCAGCGACACCACATAAAGGGCTTATAAAATAAATAAATAACAAGCAATGCCACAGTCGGGCGTCTTAGCGACACCACATAAAGGGCTTATAAAATAAATAAATAACAAGCAATGCCACAGTCGGGCGTCTCAGCGACACCACATAAAAGGGCTTATAAAATAAATAATCACAATGAATATCCAGGAGGTAGAACCGTCCCAGGGATACTCGATAATACAAATAATGCAACGGGTTAGTCCATCACAAAATAATAATCATGGTCCTCACAAGTAACCAGTCGGTATCCAAGTTTGGTTTAACAATATCTCCTCCGAAGACCGACACTAAGACCAACACTTGACCCATCCCAGACTGTAATCCTTAACCATGGACACGGCTATTCGAATAGGTTTAATCTCTGCAGAGGGTGTACTCTTTACCCACGAGTAACGGATTCCTTTAGTCCATCGGGACTAATTCCGTCTACGGCCTTTTAGTTGAAAACACGCCTAACTTGCACACACCAGCTTAACTCATCGGTGTCTGGAATCACCCACGACACTTGTTAAGCAAAACTCTAAGTGGGGAGGTTACAACCTCGCGTAGCATGGGATCAAATTTATATCGCGCGCTCTAAGGGGTGGCCTCCCCTCTCGGTCCCAACCGGAAACACCCATGCCCCCGGACCAGGTGGCCTGCCTACCGGCTACAACCGGTATCTTTCACCATGGCCTCTCTGTACGGTGTGTGCTTGAAAGGGGTTGACAACTTACTGAACCGTACCCTACCTGCTGCAGGGACAAGTGGTAGTACAAAACAAGTATGGGGGTTACTGGAACAAGACTCGATCTACGGTCGACTCAGGAGGTTTATAAATTCCCTGCATGACATGTATAACAAATATATTTCAACCAACAAAATCACCACTCAATATACCTTACCATGCCATACCGGACATAACCGTCCCGACGGAGACCGGCGATAAGCTCACGCCTACCCAAGGCAGAGGCTTTCCCGGATTTCTTTCCGGCATGCATGCAAGGCACATGAGGATGATTACCATCACAAGTATATTAATTTCCAACAGCAAGGAAATCACTAATATGCATTCATGCAAATGATCACATCGCCACATAAAATAACGAGTTCTCCGAATGAGATGGTGTTATAAACGAGTCAACTAACACACCAAAAATATTATGCCGGGGTTCAGAATGCTTGCCTTCAATGGTGTGGAAAGGCAGGGTGCACTCCAAAACTTTTGAAAGCTTTCTTCTCTTCCAAAATCCTATTTTCAAAAATATGCAAATAACACATATTTCGAAAACAGTACAAAAAAGTTGTTTGGAAAATTTTCAAATAAATCTTAAAATAAACTAGACAGAATTTGAGAGATGTAGGAAAAAGAATCAATTCATTTGGAGTTATATTTAAAAAGTTAAGCTCAGTCAAAGTTTTGGTCAAAATCTGTTATTTAAAATTAAAACAGAAAAAGAAAAACGTTTTGAATATACGTACACGTCGAAGGCGTACTCTGGAAATACGCCTCCACTTATCCAGCGTGGACTGCGCGTGGGTCACCGACAGTGGGCCCGCCTGGCCCACTGGTCAGGTTTGACTAGTCCACGCGCGCATCGTCTCCCCCTGACCGAAGAGAGGCGGAGCTCCGGCGAGGCTCGCCGGCGAATGGCGGCGTCCCTCGGTGATCTGAGCACATGGGCGTGCTCAGTAGGTCGAGACGAACTCGGGGGTACCCACCATGGTCGCCGACGTGGACGGAGTTGCCGGCGACGAGCTTCGCGGCGGAGATGGCTTCGGGGGCGAATAGAGTTTGGGGCTGCGGTGGTTCCCGATCAAAATCGAGCAGGGGGAACGAGTTCACGGGAGGATGAGAAGGTTCCTGGTGAAGAGAACGGAGAGGGGGAGGCCCTGGTGGTGCCGGAATGGCCGGGGCAGTGGCGGCGGCTGCGGTTGCCGGAGATGGGGAAGGAGACCTCCCCGGGTCGATTGGCTGCCAATGGGGGTCCTAGGGAGATGGCTTGGGGTTGCCTGTGTGCGGAGACGAGCTCGGGGCTCCTTTATATAGCGTCTCCAAGTCGGTTCGCGGCTGCCGTGGATGAGCTCGTTGGCGGACTGCCTTACTGTGTTGCAGGGCGACGTGGAGGCGACGAGAGCTAGCCGACGAGCGAGGGGATAAGCTTGCGCTGTTCCCAGGGGCAGGTGGCGAGCCGGGGTGGCTTTGGCGGCGCCGACCATGGCAGAGGCGCGTTGGGGACGCCGGTGTGCCGCCAAAAGCTCTGTCGGCGTCGCTGTAGGCTGCCAGGGCGGCTTGGCGCGTTGCTGTGAGGGGGGGGGAAGTGGGTGGCGTGGTGCTGCAGAGCGGGCCAAAACCAGGGGGGCAGCGTGTCGGCTCGGGCGTGGTTCGTGCAATACGCGCGCTCTGGGCGCGTCTAGTGCACGCACGGAAGGTGTTCGATACAATGTCGTGGCATGCTACAGGTCACAGGTGAGGTTGGCAAGCAACAGGACTAGGCTAGGTTTAGTAAGGGTAACAAGGGACAAGGTGGTTTGGTCAGGTGGTCAAGTTCATAACACAAACTTACAATCGTGCCAAATCTGTTCATGCCCACAGGGTGTTTGACAAAATGCCAGAGGCATCTAGGCAGTACTTGGAGTGGCCAAAACTTCCAGAGTGGGGTATCTTTGGATGCACAAGAGGGTGGTGAGGTTAGTTGGTGGAAAGCACAAACTTGATAGTGCAAGTTTTGCAGAACTTCAAATCTGGACAGGATGTGAATGGCATTATTTCATGAACCAAAAATATGCCAATGGGTTCATGCTCCTGGACTTAGGGGTTTGGTAGGGCTGTCTACAAGTAGGAGAAGGCACAAGGTTACTGGAGCAAAAATAAATAGGGTTGCAGTAGAAATCACAAGGCTGGACCAGAATGGAAAAGAGGTTGATTCACTCAAAATTTTCAAAGAACAGCACTAGGTTTTTGCATAATGTTGAATCATGTGCTACTACCAACATCCCATAATTTTGGTGGAGGCTAGAAAGAAATATTTAGATGGGTTGTAGTGCAAAATTGCACTCTGGACCAGAGAAGAAAAATTGAGTGTAGAGCTCAAAATATTTCATGAATAAAAGATATTTTTGTATAAAAGTGATTTAAAAACATCACATGACATCTCCAAATTTTGGTTGGAATTTTAAGTGAATTTATCAAATGGTTATAGTTCAAATATGGCCATATAACCTTGAAAAACCATTTTTCAAGAAAATAAAGATCAAGCAAATTAATTATGTAATTAGTTATACTGATAAAAGAAAAGTTTTTCTTGAGAGGTTAAACAAGTCCAATAACATATTTGAAAGGTTTTCACTTTAGGGAACAACTCCATGATAATAAGAAAGGAAATGTTTCAAAAAAATCAAAAGGGAGTCCAAAAAAATCAAAGTTTTAATTCCTGGCAAAAATTTTGGGGTGTCACATAGGAGGCCAAGACTCGAGAGGGAAACCTGGCCACGGCGCTAGAGGGCGAGAAGCAGTTGCGGCAGAACGAAGGCCTCAACTTCGCCGATCATGTGGCAGGCGAGAACCGTTGGCTCGAACGCCTTGCTGTCGTCGCCAACCAGGCTGCCGCGCAGCTTGCCACCATGGGGATGCCGGACGTGAGGTATGCCCCGGAGCGGAACGTGAGCGCCCATTACACCCTGACCTTGTTCTTTGATAAGGTCGTCCATGCTCTGGAGCAGCTCCATGCCAACCGGGCGGCCTCACTGCCCGAGGAGTCCCGGATGCTTTGCCAGGGCGCCATGACCAAGGTCCTCACCAAGTTGGCACACTGGTACCCCGACCTCGACTTCGCCACCAGGCTGGAGAGCTTGCCGGAGGGTGTTGACCTCGCGCTGTAGGATCGAAAGTATGTCTAGAGGGGGGGTGATTAGACTACTTGACCAAATAAAAACTTAACCTTTTCCCAATTTTAGTTCTTGGCAGATTTTAGCTATTGTAGGACAAGTCAAGCAATCATCACACAATTCAAGCAAGCATGCAAAGAGTATATTGGCAGCGGAAAGTAAAGTATGCAACTTGCAAGAATGTAAAGGGAAGGGTTTGGAGAATTGAAACGCAATTGGAGACACAGATGTTTTTCCCGTGGTTCAGATAGGTGGTGCTAACCTACATCCATGTTGATGGAGACTTCAACCCACGAAGGGTAACGGTTGCGTGAGTCCATGGAGGGCTCCACCCACAAAGGGTAACGGTTGCGCGTGTCCACGGAGGGCTCCACCCACGAAGGGTCCACGAAGAAGCAACCACCCACAAAGGGTCCACAAAGTAGCAACCTTTTCTATCCCACCATGGCCATCGCCCATGAAGGACTTGCCTCACTAGCGGTAGATCTTCACGAAGTAGGCGATCTCCTTGCCCTTACAAACTCCTTGGTTCAACTCCACAATCTTGTCGGAGGCTCCCAAGTAACACCTAGCCAATCTAGGAGACACCACTCTCCAAGAAGTAACAATTGGTGTGTAGGTAATGAACTCCTTGCTCTTGTGCTTCAAATGATAGTCTCCCCAACACTCAACTCTCTCTCATAGGATTTGGCTCTGGTGGAAACAAGGTTTGAGTGGAAAGCAACTTGGGGAAAGCTAGAGATCAAGATTCATATGGTAGGAATGGAATATCTTGGCCTCAACACATGAGTAGGTGGTTCTCTCTCAGAACATATGAGTTGGAATTGTGTATGTGTTCTGATTGCTCTCTCCATGAATGAAGAGGAGGTGGAGGGGTATATATAGCCTCCACACAAAATCCAACCATTACACACAGTTTTCCAATCTCGGTGGGACCGAATCAACAAACTCGGTCGGACCGAAAAGGTAAACCTAGTGACCGTTAGAGATTTTCGGTGGGACAGACATGCAACTCAGTAGGACCGATATGGTTAGGGTTTGGGCATAACGTAATCTCGGTGAGACCGATTACACAAACTCGGTGAGACCGATTTTGGTAATTAGCTAACTAGAGAGTTGGTCAGGAAAACTCGGTGGGACCGATTTGCTCTTTTGGTGAGACCGAAAAGTTACAAAAAGGAAACACTGAATTTACATTGCAATCTCGGTGGGACCGGTCCGCTCTTTTGGTGAGACCGAAAAGTTACGAAAGGGAAACAGAGAGTTTGCAATCCCATCTCGGTGAGACCGAGATCCCTATCGGTAGAACCGAATTGCTAGGGTTTGGCAGTGGCTTATGACAAATGAAACTCGGTGGCGCCGGATAGAAAGAATCGGTAGTACCGAATTTGGCTTAGGGTTTAGGTCATATGTGGATATGGGAAAGTAGTTGAGGGTTTTGGAGCATATCACTAAGCACATGAAGCAAGAGGCTCATTAAGCAACACCTCATCCCTCCTTGATAGTATTGGCTTTTCCTATGGACTCAATGTGATCTTGGATCACTAAAATATAAAATGAAGAGTCTTGAGCTTTTGAGCTTGAGCCAATATTTTGTCCTTAGCATTTTGAGGGTTCCACTTTCACATCCATGCCATGCCAATCATTGAGCTTTCCTGAAATAATCATCTTGGAATAGCATTAGCTCAATGAGCTATATGTTGTTATGAATTACCAAAACCACCTAGGGATAGTTGCACTTTCATGCGCCGCTCAAGGAGCGCATCAAGCCCATCATCAGCCGTGTCGGGCGGAATTCTTAGTGTGGAGGGCCAGCGCCGGGATTAGGCATCCTGTTCTTCATTGCCGCTGCGGGTTCACAACCAAGACAATTGCTATCTCTAGTTAGAACCATGGCAACAATTTGATGTAACATAACTCTGCAGCACTTTCAGTACTATTCATGTAATTTCCCTGTTCGATTTCCCTTTGTATACGCACCCTACGCCAACTGGGGAGGCTTGCTGGCGCGGAAGCCCAAGGCGGCGTCTTGGGGACGGATCCCCATTGGCCTGCCGGGTATGCGTGCTGCCGGACGAGCCACCTCACCGTTCTTAACGCGGCTGCTCGAACTGTCGAGCTTCACTCGAGTTAGAATTGAGAGTGTTGTCAATCGCGGAAGGCTAACCCTGCTGCACTCGACGCGGCCGCTTGAGCTATTGAGCGGACTCAAAACAGGGCAAGGGCATTGCCGATAGTGGGAGAGCCCCCTGGTGTGCAGGTTTTCCATACAAAGGCACGACATCTCCGAGGGAAATAACCTTGTATAAAGAGGAAAGAAAGTAGTCAGGGTTCGGTGTGACTTAGCTTATGCTTGTAGTCGCGCCGACGTCGATCTTTTGACCCCTTCTCCCGCTTCTCTTAGAGCCATCGCCATGAAGAAACGCTCACTTAACTGCTAAAACCAATTCTCACAATTGCGCCCCCTACCCGGCGCGCCAAGGATGTCGGTGGGAAACGACACCTATGGGATCACAAGAATCCCTACTGCGGTTGTGGGGCGCGGGATCATTTACCCAGGTTTGGGAAGCGAGGATGCGTAAAACCCTAGTCCTGCTTTGGTGGACGTATTCTGAGTTCTTGAACTAGCTACGGGGTGCAACGAGCTCCAAAAAGCCGAATCCCTCTCCACGTTGCCTTGGGCCTCCTTTTATAGAAAAAGGGGTTGCCACAGTGGCACACAGGAGGTGGAAAGGCAACAGTGTTGCGAGGTTATCCTGGTATTACAGGACAAAGCGCATTAAATGCGAGGCTTAGGTGTCCCTCCACTTTATTGGGAGCAGGGGCGAGGCCCGTCCCGTCCGTCGCCGCTCCACCAAGCTTTGACACACGCCCTGGCCAGCGATGCATGCGGTGCCATGTTGGTAGGTAGGCAGCTGAGGTGGCGTGGTGGTGGAGCCTCCATGAAGGGCCGCATGTCGCCACGCGGGAGCCTGCCCAGCTGGTTGGGTTGGCAGCTGCATGCGAACGGCAGCGGAGACTTTGGCTGGTGCGGGCCTGACAGTGGCCCCGCTGGTGCGCTTGGCGAGGGCCTTGCCGGGTGGCCCGGCAAGGGTCTTGTCGTGGCGTGCAGGCATCCCCGGCAAGGATCTTGCCGGGGGTCTTCTGGGTTTCTTCGGTGAGGATGGCTGCCTTCCTATCCTCATTTGATCTTGACTATTCTTTGTCTTCATGAAGATCTGCATGCCACCAAAGAGGTGCCTCCCGAGCCCTGTCCAATGCATTTGTCGAGTGTTGGTGGGCTGGAGGGTGGCTCGCTCGGCTGGCATGAGTGAGCTGCCCCGGCAAGGGTCTTGCCGGGGCCGCTGAGGCTGCACCGGCAAGCGTCCTTGCCGGGGAAACCTGCTTTGCCCATCTGATCTTTGTGCATGCCCTTGGTCCTTGTTGTTGCTTTACTTCGTCTTGGGCTTCGATCTTACCTTGTCTTACTTCCCTTGCTCTGCTTGGTGTGGTCACGGGTTCGGCTCTGACTGCCCGTGCACAGGTAAAGGGGTACAAAAATGTGCCCCTAGTTTTGTAGACCGACAATATGATGCCTGGCTAGACAAGATGGCATTGCATGATTCACATATACGATAAATAAACTAAACTAATGGCATTGGCACAAAGCATGTCTAAACTAAGCACATGACATGTTTAATGTATACAGTAAGCAATGCAAGGCACCATATGCATGATATTACCAACATCAGCATGCCAAGTTAGAGCGAAGACCTCATGGGGTAAATAGGAGCGGTCTTCTCCTTCTGAATCCCCCTCAGAACAGTTATCTTCCTCTTGATTACCATCCGAAATGGGTGGAGGGGGGGCTGCCTTTGCTCCCACCATGGAACGACGTCTGCATGAAATTTTATTGCCATGCAAGGCTCGTCACTTTTTCTCTACATGATCAGTTCCATTGTGTACAATAACTGGCATGCATAGGGATAAAACATAGTGAGATTATGTAAGGACTGCATGCACAAATCCACATGATGGTAGCAAACTGTGGATAGACCCAAAACCAATGATAGCAGGCAGATAATAGCTTTAGTTAAAAAATACAGATAATGGCTCCTTTAATGTTTGTTTGCACCCAACATGAAACTCATAGTAGACACCGGAGATTAACCAGATAGTAGACAGATAGTACTGATTGCTTCCCCAATATGTACCCCACAACCATTTAAAAACTCAAGTTTCAGCATTAGTTTAGACCTGACTCGGAGTCTAATAGGTGAACACGATGATAATGTAGCATGTCAACATATTAAGCGACGCATAACGTAAGCAGAAACGGAAGAGTGCGACCTCTCTTGCCGACCCGTCTAGTCCTCAAGGTCATCTGCTCAGTTGATGATGGTAATGCATTTGCCGTGGCTGCCGGCGGCAGGGAAGAAGATCTGAGGCGGCGAAAGACAGTTTGGAGAGCGGATCCCTGCTGTGGTGAACCCTTCCGTCGTCGGAGCAGCTGAGCTGGGGTGGAACACAGCACCACAGGAGCAGGACAAACCACACAAGGTTTTCTTTGACACATATCTGTAACAGAAGTAATTGAGTAAGGGCTTGTTTGAATTTGAGGATTCTAACAATGAAAGGATAGGAAATAGACAGGAATAGGATAGGAATGCACGTGCAAAATAGATAATTTAAAAACACAGGATTTCTGCCAATCTGGGTGTTTGAATCACAACAATTGAAGATCACAGGATGCAAAAAAGCATGGTGAGATTAAGTCAAACCACAAGAAATATACGGTTATAATGCTATTATGCTACTATCTCTTAGTCTTGTGCTTGATGAATAGGAATATGAAAAGGAGGAGAAGTGGAAATTAGAATTCCTACAGTTTTTCTTTCAAGGAGACACTAAATGAACAAATCCTACAGTTTTCCTTTGCTCCATTCCTTTGCACCAAATTCATGAAAAGTAGTACCATAGGAAACTTTCCAATTCTGATGTTTTTCATTCAGTTTTACTTTCAAGCACTGGCGATTCTAGTAGGCAGGCTTGAGCAAGGAAAATCCTACACTAAAAAAATGTTTTTGTTCTACTTGTATTACTTTGGACCCAGGCCACTGCCATACTAGCTCAACTCCCAGGCCCATCGACAAATGCACAGCTCAAACGCGTAGAGATAAATAATGATGGCGTTCAAGAGAGTTCATCACAGATAGCTAAGTTGCCTGGTACCTCACTGCTTGTCATATAGTAGGATAAAATAATCGTATTTCTCATTACTACGAGTGCTCAGTGGACAATATATATAACATGTAGAGTAAAAAAGAGATGCAACAAGTGTACAACCTCTTTGGCGAAGCCATGTCGATCTCAGCGTTATTGGGTTGGCCGGTGAGGATGCTCCGGCGGACTTGGCTGTCAGAGGAGGGGAAGAAGATCTTAGGTGTATGGAGATGGAGCCCGAGGTACTGCTCCGCTGTGATGGAGGGTTTCGTTGTTGGAGCAGCTCCGGTGAGTTGTACGACGCCGAGGCTGAAGCAGGACAAGAAAGACAACGAACAACATTAACCTAAGTGGAATTCTAATAGCATCTCCAATACATGATGTAAAATACATAACCACAAAGTACTAGATGTAAAATTCATCAGCCACTCATCTCTGAACTTAACTGTCGAAACTGAATTTAACCGTCGAAACTGTACTTAACTGTCGAAACTGAACTTAACTGTCGAAACTGAATTTTGCTGTCGAAACTGAATTTTGCTGTCGAAACTGAATTTTGCTGTCGAAACTGAACGCACTAGCAAGGTGAGGCTACATATCGGTCGATTGACTTTTTCATCTCTGGTCAGTCGATTTTGTAGCCGCTGGATACGAAATCAAGGGCATGGAGTTCATCTTCAACCTCCACCATCCTGAGCCGCCAGCCACCACCGGCCAAACAGCAGCCGCACGCCGCCCGCGGCCAACGGTGCGCCTCCCCGCCCACCCTGAAAACACTCCCCACCGCCGGTCCGCCGCCTTGGCCATCCCTCTAGCCCCCCTCGTGCCGAGCTTTTTCTCCGGCGATCCCCATGCCACCGCCACGCCAACGCCCCGCCACCGCCGGTGACCACCGCCCCCATCCTGAACCCTAAGATAGATAGTGGGGTACCTCTCCGGCGAGCCCCCCTCCCCGTTGCGGATGGTTCTTCCTTCACCCCGGAAAGCACCCCCCCCCACCCCCTGAAAATTGACTGACCCAAAAGTCGATTCAGTCGACTGAAGTGTAGCTAAATCGGAGCGGCATCGCAAGCAAGAGCAAGAGCGAGAGTAGCAGCGCGAGCAAGAGCAATAGCAAGAGCAGACCAGGAAGGGGACCGAGAGCAAGAGTAGAGCAGCAGCGCGAGTGAGAGCTAAAGCAGCAGCAGCTCCTACTGATGTGGACGTCGCCGCCAAGGGAGCGACACCGTGGAGGAAGTGGCCGGCGCCGCCGCCGTGGATGGAGCCGTGCCGTGTCGGCTTGGGACCGAGCGCCGGCAACACCATGAGATCGAATCAAGAAGAAAATGCGGCGATTAGTGCACAACCGCTTTGGTGGCGCCGATTAGGCCACAACTACATCTGAGGAAACGGTGATGATGATGCTCTTCCAGTGGTGCAGGTGAAGACGGTGGTGTGGGAATGGAGGTGGCGTGAAAGATGAGGGGAACGTCGGGGCAGCTCCTTAGAGGTGGAGGACAGGGTGGCTGAACCGGCGGGACTATGAGATCGATGACGGATCCTCCTCCAGTACGGTGGATGAGGGACATCGAGGTGTTGCTGTGGACGACGTCATCGGGGAAGACGCTCCAGCTGGATGGCGGACAGAGCAGGGTGTGGGGTTTCGTCACGGGTTTTCGCGGCCTCGGTGTACGAATGGGTGGGTGGATGGGATGGCAGTGGGGAACCATGGCTTAGAGACGCGCTTGTCCGAAATGTGGGGTAAGTTACAAAAGTACCCCCACCAATTTGAGGCGGTTCTTTCGGTTCAGGGGTACCAAGGGCATTTCGCGTGTCGGGATTTCACAGGAGGTGGGAGTTTTCGCGCGCGTTGTAATTTTGGAATAGCAAGGCACGGGTTGAGATGGAGGGAGTTGTCGGAGCACAACGAGACAAAGATATATCCTAAATATTTCGGGCTAACAAGGCGTAGGTTGAAGAGGCGGGAGTTTCACAGCATGATAGACAGAGACGCTAGCTTGAATTTTCGGCATAACGAGGCGCGGCTTGAAATTTCGGAAGAACAAGCTTAACATGTACCCCCAAAAAAGACAATTTGCACCTCAACACGCACAACACACACACAAACACCATTTATACTAGAGTAAGGTACGCATGCATTGCACGCGTGAGATTTGGCAACCAAATTATGAATAAATACCACATTATAGCATGGAAGCTTTGAGTCATATATGCATGATGTAGACGTTCGTTTAATTCTAGCTTATAGTTCATTTCATCCAAAATCATCTAGTTTTATAAGAAAGCTAATCTATTTTAATATTCATGGAATTGTGCGTCATAAGACATAAAGTAAAAACAAATAATGGCAAATCATGTATAAAAACATTTGGGCAATTCTGATACGGAAGATTCTAGAACAAATAAGAAGTGCTTGTGTTTTGATGTTTGTGCATTATGCTTAAGTTCAACCATGGAGTATTCTAGATTATACATGTGGCGAAATCTGGTGGAATCTAGATGATATCCAACGGCCAGTAGTGCTGAAATTTGCCATCTTTGGACCATCGGATTCGCCTCATCCAACGACCATCTTTCAAAGTTAAAGTTACCCACAGACAATATAAAAAAATATAAAAAATAATATATATAGGGGTATAGATATAGATATGTGATGCGAAAGCCGCCCATCATCTCCAATTAGAATAGTGTGTCCATGCACGGATGCAACGTCGCCAAATGATGTCTACCATCGGTATCTCAAATTCAAATCAGTGTGACCTTGTTCAATGTGTATACATTACAACATGCTCGTTTCCAAACCACACCGCGCAGATCTCCGTTATATTCATGCATGCATGGGTTTCAAACATCAGGATCTCTTATTCAAATATTTGAATTCAACTTTACATTGATTATGACCTCACCTATTCTTTTACACCCACACAGTAGTCTTCTCTTTATAATTGTACCACTAACTTTCTCTCGTGCATGCATGCACACACACTACTAGTCGGCATTATCCATCGCACACATGCAATCTTTTTCTTCAGGTCGGTCTCCCATGAAGGCACACACCCACACACATCCCCCTCTCCATCATATCGGGCATTCTTTATCTCTCACGCGTGGATGCGCAATGATCGATGTTCCTCTATGTATGTGTGTATATAGCTAGGTCTTTCATAGTTTTCCACACAAACCGATCAATCGATATATCCAGTGAGGTCTCACCCTCTTTCCCACGTCCACATCGATCAATCTATAACTCTCTATATAGGATTAACATATATAGCTAATACACCCACATTAATTATATATCCAACGTCCCCCTCTCATCATCCATGCCTTCCACTTCATCTCTCAGACGCGTGCACAATGGCGAAGACAGGGGGCAGTAAGGGCCCTGCCCCTCCCCCCTAACATCACTATATATCGAGGCTAATATGAATGTGATCATTGGACAATTGCTGCTAAAAATGGTTTAAGTTCATGAATTGACCCTCCTCGTAAGGGATTAGCAATGCTTGGCCCCCTAGCTCATTTATTTTTCATGGCTCCACCACTGCGCGCAACAGGGCACGTGTTTGCCCCCTCTCTCTAAATATCGATCTCGCACTTGTGCATTCCTTCATAGTCTCCCTCTGCTCGGCCCCTCGCACCATCTTCTAGCCCCCACCGGTTTTTGCCACATGTATAATCTAGAATACTCCATGGTTGAACTTAAGCATAATGCACAAACCTCAAAACAACAGTGGTTCTCTTTTGTTCTAGAATCTTCCGTATCATAACTGCCCAAACTTTTTGTCTAGTTGAATTGCCATTATTTGTTTTTACTTTATTCTTTACAATGCACAATTCCACGAATCATAAAATAGATTAAGGGCTTCTTTGATTCAAAGGATTCTCAAAGGAATTTTGGAGGATTCTAATCATTAGAATTTTCCTATCTTGGTTGTTTGATTCGTAGGATTGTAAACCATAGGAATTTTTCCATATGATTCATTTGCACTAGATTTCATAGGAAACATCCCATCCACTCAAACCTCTTTGAAAGAATTCTGTGTTTTTTCTATGCACAATCAAACACTTGTACAATCCTGTAGGATTCAAGACGACATTCCACTATAATCCCATGTTTTTCCTATTCCCGTATTCTTAGCTTTTTTATAAAAACTAATTGATTTTGAATGCTTTGAACTATAAGAATTGAACGAAGGGCTACATCAGGCATATATGACTCAGAGCTTACATGCTATAGTGTGGTATTTATTCATAATTTGGTTGCAAAATCTGCTGCGTGCAATGCACGTGTATCTTACTAGTACTTCGAGTATGTGCAAAACACGTAAATTAGAATACCAATGGCATGCTACACAGTGTCTCTATTACAGTTCATGAAGCCACGTGGCACATGTGGAGGCGTTGTCGCAACCTCCTTACGTGGATTGATCACAGTGACGTGCTGCTGGTTCCGGAAGAATGTACTCGTCCTCCCTAAGCCATACTGGCGGTACATGCACGAAGCAAAGATGTGCACGCACGCCACGCACGCACTCATTCCCTCGCACTCACATGCGGGTACACGGGCGGACGTAATTTTGTACCAAGATCCACCCCATGTGATAATTTGACGCGTGTAAAGTAGTTCACTTCACTGATGGTCAATTAATACAGCGCATGCAAATTGAGTGGACATGAGGGCGGAAGAAAGACATTATTACTCCACTGCGCGCATGTGAGTAGTTAAATTGTGGGTTGCTAGTAGCACTTCCATTGGTCTCCTTTGTATTTTGTGCCAATTTTTGGCAGTAACATAATATTTACGCATTTGAGCAGTGTAGTACTTGAAATTTATGTTCCGCTAAACTCATCGGGAGCCATTTCGGGCCTCGAAACCAAAACCATCAATTAATATTTACCTTGTTCCCATCACATTCGAAAGCCTGCTCACACCTACTAGTACGTACCAAACCTGAACGTGTTCCCACTATGCAGGTATTAGTACTAGTGCTAGTACTTAGGTTATAAAAAGGGGAACTACCTAACCAAAAATTACTCTACCTTTCCTCCTCATAAGTGCTTCTTCTTCGTCCGTCGTTGCCATGGCCGGTGAGCAGAGCTCTAGGTCGAGAACTACTCGTAACAAGGGAGCAGCAACCAAGGTTGCGGAAAAAAAAGAGAGGGCTCGTCGTCATGTAGAGACCTTGAAAGATCTCTCACAGGCAGGCGATGGCTCCCCGGAGCGCCCTAGCCGCGGAGGCGAACATGCCGAGCCGGCGGAGCTGGAGTCGTTATCCCTCGATGGCATGCCCGATCAGCTCAATAAGCACCTCAATAAGCAGAAGGAGTCCGTCCAAGGCTTGATGGAGATGCTAAAGGAGAGCCTCGACGACATGCCCGCTGAGCTCCATCAGCAGGGGGAGTTAACCGCCAGCTTAGTAATGCTGCTGAAGAAGAGCATTGCCTCGGAGAAGAAGGCAACCGGCGAAATCCTGCGACTTCAGGAGGACAAGGCGAATCTCTGCCACGAGATCGACCTGTTGAAGGAGAAGAACGCCGGCTGGAAGAAGCTACATGAGAATAGTAGTTCCTCGATGAAGATGCTACAGGCGCTCGTCATGGAACAGAAGGAGGAGTTGGTGAAGCTCCTCATCGAGCACCCGGCTGCTGTCAAGGTACGTAATGCGGCCGTGGAACAGATGATGAAGGCTCGCGTCGAGAAATCCCGCGTCATGGACAGAATGAAGAAGATGGCGGAGGAGACGCGCAAGGAGATGGAGGTCGTGGAGGAGATGAAGAAGCAGTTACGACTCCGCGGCGAATTAGATCATTTGGGGTGATAATCTTCCTTCTTCTTTTGCTCATGTGTATCGTCTTTTGCTTCGGGTGTTTCGCTGCATGTGTCACGTTCTCCGTGAGGCATGAATAGAACAATGGTTTTTTTGAGGGAATGAATAGAACAATGCTAACAATTAGATGACTAGCAAATTAGATCATTTTTATTACCATATGGCACTGGGCTGCCGTGTTTCGTGCTCCTCCATCGCAGTACTACTCCATTGGAAAACTTGAGTATACCGCACGGTTCTTTGCTCCTCCTCGATCAGGTCATCGGCGCATTAATACGAGCAGTCAAATCACAAGGCCCCACCTTCCTACAGTAATGAGCCGTCAAATCACAAAGGCCCTCGCCTCTCATGAAACCGACCAAGCTAGACTGCCCCGCCCTCTAGCCTTTTAAAAAATGTATACTTTTGTACAGCAGTAGTATCGATGGATTGCGCCATGGAGCAAAACTTGAAATGAAAAAAAGGTGGTACATATAGAGAGCGCTCGTCGCCAAATTATGCATATAGTACTATTAAAAAGGCTAGTCACAATAATGGTGTCCAGCACAACCCACCCCTCAAATAAAACTAAGAGGGTGCTTGGATACGTTTTAGTCCCATGACTAAAAGTAGTGGGACTAAAACATGCTAGCCTCACCCATGCTTGGATCCAAATACTAAAAAGGCTAAAATCAAGTTAATGAGCATTTATTATCCTCCAAACCCTCCAATCCAGAACTCGCCTGTGTTAAAGGAGAGGAGCTAAATTAGTAGAGAGAGGACTAATCCACATTTTAGTAGGGGTACCCCTGACTAAAAAAATTAGTCTCAAGACTAATTTTAGCCCCTCTTTAGTCAGGGGTGCTTGGAACTTTAGCCTCTTAAAGAGACTATTTTTAGTCAGACTAAAATAAGTCCCTTAGATCCAAGCACCCTCTAAGCATCCTGGAATTCTTTGACAAAACTAAGCACCCTGAAATTCTTTGACAACTAAACTGCTGGCTATATGATGTTGGCCATATATATTGTACGTATATAATGTGAAGAAACGAGTGGTAGTAGTATACCAACTAAGAGATGAAATGTAAGAAATACTAGTATGTACGTACTGAAGAGTTAAAGTAACGAGAAGAAACATAACATAGTTCTGTTGGGGCCTCAACACAACACACCCCTCAAATTAAATTAAGCACACCTGAAATTAAACTTTGCAACTATTCTGGTAGACACTGCATTAGAACCACCATGAGCAACGACACTACCACCTTACTCGGAGTACTTGTCCACGTCCTCGACTTCGTCCTTGCCCCTCTTCCTCTTGGCCGATACTTCTTTGCTTGAACCGCACACTTGGCTATTGCTCTTCATCCAACCCTTGTAGATACTGAAGCAAAGGTAGCCATCCATTGCAGCATAGTGGATGTGGTCTATATCTAGTACATTCCGCTGCCATGCATGACGATGAAATGTGTATGGAGGCTTCTCCAGTTTACTGTACGAAGGATGAACCATGGCTCCTACCATGGTCAGCATTGAAGGCTGACGAGAGGACACTAGCCGATTCTTCCAGAGGTCGAAGGGGTTGCCTACAACGAGACCTATCCAACGCAGGACATCCCTGTCGTTCTTAAAGTCTACAGTAACGAATTTCACTGTTCTGTCCTTGAGGAAGTTCTTAAAATCCTGGCACTCAACGTCGGCATGGCATATGTGGTAGACCAAGCAAACGTTATGTGCGCAAACCTGGATCACGGCGGGCTCCTTCCTCTCTTCGTCCTTTAGATCTTCTCTGGTCCCAGGACTGTGGTGTACTCAACATCTAGCCCAGCGACCCACTCATCATCTAAGTTTTCGAACATGCGTCTGAGGCGAGAAAGGCATCCTTTCACCGTCGCGGAAGAACGGGTGTAGATGACGTCGAACTCATCGCCGGTGATGGTTCTAACCTTGTACTCACCGCCGATCGTGGAGATTTGGGACGCCATGGATTTTGGAGGAGGGTTCGGATTAGTGGAACTGCCGTAATGTGAATGGATGGGACGACTAGGAGCGAACCGCTGTAGTATTAAAGGATGTGCGGGGACGAGTAGGAGCGAACTTCCAGCGTGCGAATGGCAGGGTAGTGGCTTTCCATTCTCCCATGATACGGGATTCCGTGAGCCCTTGGATCTGAGATCAAACGGTTGCATGGCGTGATTCTAGACCTATGGGTGAATATCCTATCCTGGAGGGTTATTCTACAAATTTTCAGCAACTTAGCATGCGACCGTTTGATCTCAGATCCAAGGGCTGCCAGCAGCCCGTTGTCAGGACCCCGATTCCAAGTCACATTGATCTAGCCAGTAACACCTCATATCACTCTGTGGCCTCACGCATGGTATTCCCACGGGTGTCGCCTTACCATGGCCCGGGACCGTTTGTGCCTTTTGGCTCACGTATATGATAGTGTCGCTAGCATCCAGATGATAGGGAACCAGGGCCGACATGACTAGTCGTGAACCCAAAGTGGCACTAACTTACGGGGACAAGCATAGATGAATCAACATTGAGCATGTCGGTCAGCAGCGTGCGAATCCGAGCTGTAGCACTAGGCTAACAGGACTCCGGTGAACCAGGCTGTAGCAGGCTAGGCAGGACTCCGGATGTCACCGCGTGACATTTCCCCGAAGGGATAGACACACGAACGAAGTGAATCACATGCCGGCCAGTCAAGTGTTCCGGAGCAGTAGTGCTGGGCTAGCAGGACTCCGGTGAACCGGGCTGTAGCGGACTACTATGGCTAATGGAAGCACAAGACTACATTTCCCCATAAGAGAGGCTACCAAGTATAAACAACTAGGTTGCCGGATCCCACACATACATAGCATTTCAATCATACAGGCAATATGCTCGATATGTGTAAATACAACATGGCATCACAACAAGACTCTATGACTCAAAGTATTTATTCATTAGGCTCCGAGGAGCGAGATACTACAAACATGGGTCTCATGACCCAACATTCAAAGCATACAAGTCAAAGCACATGCGGAAGCTTAACATGTCTGAGTACAGACATCTACAAATGGAAAAGGCTGAGAAGCCTGACTATCTACAAGACCCTGCCGAGGGCACAAGATCGTAGCTGAGGTAACAAGCTAAACGTCGAAGTCCACACGGAACTACTAGCGAGACTGACGTCTCTCTGCAAAACATAAATTAAGCAAACGTGAGTACAAATGTACTCAGCAAGACTTACATCATAACTAAATACATATGCATCGGTATCAACAAAGGGGGTGGTGGAGTTTGACTGCAACAAGCCAGCTTTGACTCGGTTGCTATCCTAAACTATGACTGCAAGTAACTCTTTTGAGGTGGCACACACGAGTCCACATATTCACCATACCAATACACCGCTATGGATCCGCTCCCGTCTCCCTACGAGAACGCCATCCATAGCACTCACGCTTATCTTGCGAGTTTTAGAGTATACACTTTCACTTGTCTATGAACTGTATAGGCAACCAAGTAGTCCTTTACCGCAGACGCGGCTATTCGAATAGATGATGGTAACCCTGCAGGGGTGTACTTCTTCACACATGCTCTCACCACTTACCATCGTTTACACGACATGTACTCAGCAACCTTCAAGCGGAAGCCCAACGAGGGTGTCGACCACGGCCTACCTAATCACTCAACTCTCTAGTCTATGTTTATCGCCTATCTAGGTTCCATCCGCAGGGAGTCCGGCCGAGGTCTCCACATACGGCCCCGAACGATGTGTACAGGGTTCCCGAGACACCAAACGGGCGACTCGGTACACTACGCCACGGTGTATCTACCGCATCATAGCCCACCCCTAGGGTCAGCGCTACGCACGGCCGCCAACACATATCCTATAAACACCAGAAAATAGTTGCAACTCCTGGACAGAGGACTAGAGTGGTTAAGAAGCCGAGAGGGTCCATTGGTTTCGGGCCCAATGCATGGTAGTAGCTGGTTCTTAAATCACACATACAAATCTCGGTGCTTAAGGACGGTTCCAATGAAATAACCCACCATGTACTCCTACATGGCCTCTCATCGATACCTTTACCAAATCGTGTTCAACACACTTAGCTCACACACAGCAGGACATGTTCACAACTTTCAAATTCATCCCTGATGAATCAGACCTGACATGACTCTAAGCAATAGCAGGCATGACAAACAAGCAAGAATGAGTAGGCACATCAGGGCTCAAACAACTCCTACTCATGCTAGTGGGTTTCATCTATTTATTATGGCAATGACAGGTCATGCAGAGGAAAGGGGTTCAACTACCGCAACATGTAACAGTTGAATCGTTGTTATCCTAATGCGGTAAAAGAGAGCAGGAGCGAGAGAGTGGGATTGTATCAGAATGAGCAAGGGGTTTTTGCTTGCCTGGCACTTCTGAAGATAGTATAGTTCTTCATCGGTGTCATCAAACTCATCATCGGAAGCACGTCTATCGAGAGGGGACAATCACCGGCAACTAAGAAAGAATCACAATCAATGCAATGCCACAATATGATGCATGATCATGACATGGCAACATGCTGTGATTTGAGCTAATGCATCTAGCTATGATTTAAATGAAGTTGGTTTGAATACATGATTCAAATTCCAACTCCATATATGATTAATTAATGCCCTTTATTTGTTTTGTCCAAAACAGAGGACAAACATTGTCCAAACATGCATGAAAATGGTACAAATGGATTCCTTGAATTTTTCTGATAATTTTTCATATATAATTTGTTTTCGTTGGAGCTATGGTTGATTTTCTATGATTTTAGAAGTTTTGGCTATTTTCTGGAATTTCCTATATAAGAATAAATCCAGAAAAGGATTTACTGCGTCAGCCTGGCGTCAGTGTGATGTCAGCGGTCAACTAAGACGGTCCAGGTCAACCCTGACCTATGGGTCCCGTCTGTCAGTGTCAATTAAACTAACTAAGTTTAGTTAGCGTTAAACTAATACTAACCTAGTTTAGTTAGTGACCTAGGGCCCACAAGACAGTGACCTAGAGGGTCAAACTGGGTCCACCGGGGTCAACGGTCAGCGGGGTCAAACTCGCTGGCGGCTCGACGCCGGCGACGATAGGCGCGGCGGAGTGGCTCAGAAATGGGCCACAGGGCATCATTTTGGCCGCGGTCTATTGCGTTCGAACACACATAGCGGCGCGCATCAAGTGGTGGCAGCGGTAGGTGCTGGGGTGGCCGGAAACAACGACGGCGAGCAAGTCCGCGGTGGCCGGAGTTCGGTCAAGCTCGGGGTCGACGTTGCGGTGCACGGGAGGACTAGCTGATGGTGGTTTTGGGTTTCTAGGAGCATGCTAAACACGTAGCAGTACTTGGATGCGAAGGTTGCTAGCCTATTCACTGGTTAGTGAGCTCTCGGGTTCGGTGGCTAGCACGCCTATAGCACGCAAATGAACATGGGAGAAGGGGGGAAAGATGGCGGGGCTCACGGCTAGTCTTCTGGTGCAGCCGTTGAGCTCGGGGAGGCACGGACGGTGACGTAATGACGATGGCGATCCGACGGCCATGCGCGGGGAAGACGGGTCGGTGGCGAGGCAACAGAGCATCCGGCGATGCGTGGCTCAGCGAGTGGGCGAGGACTTAGTGGCGGAGCTTCTGGGCATGGAGAGAGGTTGAGGAGGAGGTGGTGGCTATGGTGAACGGTGTCGGTGGCGAGGAACTCCGCTCCGGCGGCGCGGAACAGAGAGCAGAGGAGGGGGAAAGAGTCCAGGGAAAATGAGAGGGGTCAGGGGTGTGCGTGGCATCGCGGGAGGCGTCTAGGGCAACGAGGGGCAGCTAGGCAGGGTGGAGGTGGCGCGCGCGCGGCTAGCACACGCCCTCCTGCCTACTGGCAGGAGGTTGAAGACGGTGCGTCGGCTGGGCTGGGCCAGCTACAGTGCTGGGCCAGGTGGCTATACAGGAGGTAAGCCCAGGCGGGTTTTCTCTCTCTCTCTCTCTCTCTCTCTCTCCTTCTAATTCTTTTCTGTTTTTCTATTTCTTCTATAGTTTCAGGGCTTTATTAAAAATACTTAGGCACACTCAAAAATCATGAAACTTTCTCAAGCCCACTGTTTGGAATACTTCCAACAGTAAACATTTTAGTTCATGATTATTTGGACATTTAAAATATTATTACATTTTAAATGCTCAAATGCAAATAGAATATGATTTAGTTCAGTGACCCAATGTTGTCCTAGAAAATTGTGAACCATTTTTGACAGAGGTTCTAGACCAAGGCAAAGATGATGAACATTTTAGAAGGGCATTTCAGGTTGATGGAAAAAGTATTTTCAGTAACCCTAATTGGTTTAAGTGGTGCTGGGGGTTTCTGTCATTCCCATTTCAACTTTCTGAGAAAATTTAACATGATGACATGATGATCATGCAAGGACAAGCAAGGGCTAAGCTAGGGCTGTGATACCCGTATCATGGTCGCGCCTACCACGACCGTCGCGTCGCTCGCGCGGTCACGCCCTTGGAGATTTAACACGGTACGTTAGGCTATATGATGTTGGCATGTCATACCTAGTCATCACTTAGTCACTCATACTACAACAAGGTTGGCTATAAGGTTGGCTATAAGTGTATTTTTTTACTCCTCTCTATCTATTTCTTCGTACTCCCTCCGTCCCATAATATACGAATGTTTTGACACTAGTGTAGTGCCAAAAACGTTCTTATATTATGGGACACAGGGAGTACTAGTAATTATTGCATTTGCCAAGGAGTGACCTCTTCCAATGAAATGGTGTTGCTAAGTTTGCTTCATTTAATTAGCTATAGACTCAAAATTGTCTTTTCACCTAGGTACACGCGCTTAGCACCATTTCTTCCTTGGGTCACCAAACTAGTCTCTCTCTTCTTGATTAACTTGCCACATCAGACTTTATGCCTATGTGGCAAGCTTAAGCACCTATAGGAGCAAGTAAAAGTACATACAATAGTGTGCTTTACATGGCATTTTTGCATATGTGGAGGAAAGAGAGGCAAGGAAAAAGTGGAGAAGTGGGCTCTCATGCAAGAGCCAGCCTCTACTACATGGTGGAGCATTGGGAGAGGCACCTGTATGGAGGTGGTCAGGAATCGGGAGACTCACGTCGATCGTAGCGCCGCAGTTAAAATGATAATGGCAAGTCAAATCACGGGGCCCCACCTGTCCAGCAGTAACTCGCTGTCAAATCACACAGCCCTACGTTTGCACAGCCTACTCCCTCGTCTTCTCGCGTCTCTGTCGAACCGACTAGGCGGAACTGCCCCGCCGCCTACCATGCAGGAAAAGCCCCGCCCTTGACTTTTAAATAGTATATAGTATACTAATTTTGTATCCATGGATTGCGCCCGCGCCATGGAGCAAAGCGTCTAGAAAACGGAGGAGAGACGGCGGTCTTGCAATAGAGAAGAGGGAGAGGCGAGACGGTGGTTCTGGAATGGAGATGATGGGGAGGAGAGGAGGTGGTTTTGCAATGGAGAAGATCAGAAGAGGGAGAGGCGAGATGGTGGTTTTGGAATGGAGATGATGGAGAGGAGAGGAGGTGGTTTTGCAATGGAGAAGAGGGAGAGGAGCGTGCGGCAGCGATTTAGGATTGGACGAGAGGGCCGGCGTGCTGTGACTGGATCAAAATCAAAATCAATTTACCCTTCCATTAAGAAAGCGACCCCACATTAACTAGTCTCCCTTTTATTCTGGGTCATAATTGACCATGATTTCCGCACATAAAATATATGTTATACGTTGCAAAAATAATATAATTTGAAAGTACATTCAGATACGAACCAAACGATACAATTTTTGGTGACATGCATTCACATTTTGCTTGTCAAATACAGTATGTGGTCAAACTTTGACCCAAAATACGCAAAACAACAAAAAAATATTTCCAAGACCAGTGCCGCTCTTCCGCTCTTCTCCTCTTAAACCACCGCCGCTCCTCTCCTGTTCCAATCTAAATGCAGCGCCGCTCCTCTCCTCTTCCATTTCAAAACCACCGCCCCTCCTCTCCTGTTCCAGTCCAAAACCAGCGTCGCTCCTCTCCCGTTCTAATCCAAAACCAGCGCTGCTCCTCTCCTCTTCCATTCAAAAACCACTGCCGACAAGTGAAGGTGCTGCGGAGAAGTAGATCGACGGAGGAGTACAACCGATACGTGAGGATCGCAGACGGTGACCCTGTGAAGCTAGCTAGGATGTTGGACATACAATGTTGGTTTGACAACAAGGACCAACTAGCGGCGACGGCGACATCCATGGCCAAATATCTGCAACAGAGCGAAAAGGCGGCGATACTCCCGGAGGGAGTCACGCCAGAGTACATAGAGCTGCTCCTCTGGGCCATGGAGCAAACAGATTCACTGAATCCAATCGTGAGGGAGCGGTGGTGGGAGTATCGATCCCAGATGGAGCATCCACCAGAAGATTGAAGGATCGAGCATCTACAGGGTGCCGTTTGTGAGGGTGTCCTGCTAGAGCGAGCCGGTGGAGTCTTCGTCGACCGAACCCAACTACAAGAGGAGAAAAGCAGTTGGCCTGACAACGCTTCCCTGCCATCGTCTCCGTCGCCATTCACATCGTCTCACGAGGCGACTGTTTGCCGCCGAGGAATAGTAGGGGGCTGCCCCCCCCCCCAAGTCCAATAGTCGGGCAGGTTGTGAATTGTCAAGAGGAGCTTAGGGCTGTCAGTATTTGCAGGTTGTGAATTGTGTTTTTGTTGTGTATTTTGAGAGTACTTTCAGATTGAATGCCTTTTGAATTTCAGATTTGCAGTATTGAGCATATGAAGTATTTTATGAATTCTAGATATCTATTTTTAGCACATAAAAAATGTAGTTTCATAGGAGTATAAAAGTGCAGACAATGTGATTCTCAGAGAAGAAACTGCAAGTTTCAGTTTCAGATAAGAAACTGCAACTTTCAGAGGCAGAGCATTTATATTAACACGACCGTTTCAAACAGGGTTAACATCATGTTGGAAGTTTTATTCATGGTCGAAAATGGAACTACCAGCCAGTTAACATCATGTTGATCAACATTCATGCATAGAACATCTTCATATGATGCACAGTCAAAATGCCCACACAATGTCGAGTGTGCGAAACACAGAGAAAACGAGGGACGAAGTTTTGGCAAGTGTTGGACGTGGTTTTGGGCTGCCCCGTCTAGGCTTTCATTTTTAACATGCGCAACCCACGACCTCAGATGGGAGGTCCATAGGCCTTTTTGTATTTTCTTAGGGCCGTCATGTATCGACCGGCCTATGGACCTCCCATCCGAGGTTTTATTTTTGGTAGCCCAATTTATGTATTTTTTTGAAGAAAACGCAGAGATCTGTTCTATTTTTCTTTATAAGAATAGGAACTCCAGGTCCAACTTATGTTTCCCTTCTAACTATATTATATATATTTAAATTATGTTATATGTTGACTGTTTAGTTAACATAATTGGCAAATAGATGACCGCTCTCGCGATCCCCTTCGCCCCCGCAACCACCTCCACCCTCGCCGCCGCCCCCGCCACTACCTCCACCCTCGCCGCCGCCATAGATCTCGCCGCCACCCCCCGCCTCCTGACTCCGGGCGCGCCTGCCCCCCTCAGCAAGTCCGCTCGCGCGCCCCATGGAGTCACCATCCATATCCACGGGGGAATGGCTGGAAGACAGGTAGATGTTCAAGATGAATCTCCCACATGTCTACAAAGCCTTCCCGCGGATGCTCCAGCCGCTCAACTCCGTCGCGCCGGCGCTGCTGTGGGAGACTTGAGGGATGAGATGGAGGGAGCGGGCAATGCGGATCCGCGACAACGCTCTCTCCTAGACCCAGTGCACGCGTGAATGGAGGGAAGCAGAGGAGGAAGCTGCGAGGAGGGACCGAATCCATTCTCTCACTCGCGCAGGTATGCTCGAATGTGCAAGGATCATGTGGATTGGGAGCTGCTGAATCTAGACCTATGGATCTACTTCGAAGGAGATTTCTCGAAGAAGCACATGATGCCCCACGACAGGGAGCCGCCGATTGCGTTTGTTCGATGGGCGAAAGGAGAAGTGAATTCAGGAGATCCACGCCGTGCTGCGAGATGGGAATGCTTGACTGGACTCATGCCCACCAGCACGCCACCGGAGCCGGAGCAGGTGGATCCCCTACCTTACCTCTCCCCCAAACCTGCGGAAGATTGAAATTAGGCTTGCAATCTGCTTCAATTGAGCTGTCCGGTGGTTATTTCTGCTTCCTGAGAGACAACATCTGGCTGGAGGATGAGAAGGAACCAGGAAGTCCGATGAATTTCCCCTATCACAATGGGGGTGAGCGCCAGTTGGGTAGTGGTACGGCCCACCTCTACCCCAAATGGGGGCACAATCTAGGCAGGCTCCTGTAATTACCCAAGATCAATCTGCTGGTTGTTCTAACTCTTAGATCAGTGGGAAATCTCAAGGCAAGAATCATCAAAAGAAGAGACAGGGCATCCAGAAAACTGCTCCTGCCCCTGCTTCGGGCCTTATGGCATACTCTGAGGTGATCTGCTACAAGTGTGGGGAACCAGGGCATCATTTGGATAAATGTGTCAAGCCCAAGAGTTGTTTTATCTGCAAAATGGTTACCCATAAAGTTGAGAATTGCCCCGTCAGAAGGAAAACCTACAGTTCTGCTAGATATGTTGGAAGTGTTGCTCCAGGATTAGGGTTCTACCACATAGACCCACCTGATGAAAATGCTCAGTATCATGGCTCCCTGAAGAATGTGGGGATTGTTCTGGTAGAAGCTGGTGAAGTGACCAAGCAGGAACTGGACACTGAGTTTGCAGACATTTACAAAACCAACTGGCCCTGGCCAATCAATGCCCAAGATGAGTGGACATTCTTGGTCAAATTTCCTCCTGAAATAGATGTAGTTCAAGTTGATGGATACCCCTGTTTTGGTATCAAAAAAGACAATGTTGAAGTCTGGAAAGGCAGGATTGAGGCTGAAGAGGACCTCCAGGAAACTTGGATCAAGATTAGGAAATTGAACCCCCAAGTGGTGTGACTGAACTATGCTGGATCAAATCATTTCCACTCTGGGGGTCTTACTGGATGTGGATTGGCAGCATAATTTCAAGTCATTCTATGAAATTGTTAGGGTCAAAATCTTATGTAAAGATCCCTCCAAAATCCCTGCTGAAAGGCTTTTTGGAGTTGGGAACAAAATCTACAGGCTACTCATTGAGGTGGAGTCCTTAACTCCACTGAAACTGGCACCTCCACCAACCTCTCTGCTGGTACATATGTCTCTGCAGCTGAAACTAGTACCAATCTTACCGAAGATGCTGAATCCAACAGGAGCTCTAGATCTAAATCAGATAAAGGGCGTGCTACCAATTCTGAGGCCCCTAACATCATAGGACAGTCTTTTGGCCACAATCAGATGCTTGGAGAAACTACACCCACTTCAGTCCTCAAGACACACCTCCCTGATTCTCCATACACTCCTCAACTCAGCATCCAGGAAAAGATCTTGAATTCTGTGCTTGATGAAACTGATGGATTCAACCTCCTCAGGGAAATGGAGCTCCTGGAAGATGATGATCTGATGGAATTAGAAGGTTTTGTAGATCTACAAGAGGATCAAGAGGCACTTGTTGATACAACAGAACTCCCAGACAATTTGGTCTCAAAATACAACTCTGACTTCCATGCCCTTCCTAAGGAGAAGCACCTTACCAAATGGGGTCCTGTTCAAGCCACCAGAACCAGTGCCAGGGTAGCTGGTGACAAGAGAACCATTATTGAAAAGGCTCAACAGCTCAAAGAGGTTCAGAACCTGGAAGTGCAAAAACCCCAGGGTATGAAACACACTTCCTTCTCTAACTTTAATGATCCTTCCTTCAATGCCATTGCTGCTAAGATTGGTGTAGATGTTACTTCTCTTAATGATGGCATTGAATGCTCTTCCTTTATTTACCCTCACCAAAACAGATCTGAAGGCTCTGTTTGTGAGAATTTTTCTCTAGATGGTAGTTCTAGTTTAGACTGCCTTCGATGAAGTTGACCTTGATTTCCTTATGAAACTCCTGGAGCTTAGAGGTTTTGGGGGCAAATGGACTAGTTGGATCCAGCAACTTACTCATGGGGGGTCTGTTGGGGTCAAGTTAAATAACTATGAAAGTGATTTTTTCCTTGCTGGTAAAGGCGTTAGTAAAGGTGACCCCATCTCCCTGCTTTTTTTTAATTTAGTAGTGGACATTCTTAGTAAAATGCTGAGCAAAGCTGCTGATCATAGTCTGATTGCAGGGCTCTGTCCTGAGGTCTGCCCTGGTGGCATCATCTGCCTTCAATATGCAGATGATACTATCCTTTTCTTAGACAATGACTCCACACATGCTAGCAATCTGAAAACTATTATAACCTATTTTGAACAAGTCTTAGGCATGAGAATCAACTACTCTAAAAGTGAACTCATCCCTATCAACATGGATGATCAAGAGTTAGCTGACTTCCTCTCTATTCTGGTTTGTAATAAAGGTAACTTCCCCATTAAGTACCTAGGTATCCCTCTCCACTATGATAAACTGAGGAGAGAGGATATCCAACCCCTTCTAGATAATTTAAAAGGATTGCTGGGTGGAGGGGCAAACTTCTCTCTTATAGAGGTAGATTGATCCTCGTACAAGCTTGTTTGTCTAGCATTCCAGTGTATCTCCTCTCCTTCTTCAAGTTCCCTAAATGGGCAGTGAACCTCATCAATTCTCAGATGTCTCACTTCTTGTGGAATGATTTTGAGGGAAATAGGAAGCTACACCTTGCTAATTGGGCCCTAGTCTCTATGAAAAAAGATTTTGGAGGCCTAGGCATACCTAACCTCCAAGAAATTAACATATGTCTTCTAGGGTCTTGGATTAAAAGATTCTATGAGGAAGAACTGAAACCCTGGAAGCTTCTTATTGCCCATAAATACCTAGGAAATAAACTTAATATTTTTGTCCCTTCCTCCAACCTTAAGACCTCTAGATTCTGGAAAGGAGTAAAATCTATTATGCATGCTATGAAATTTGGCTACAGATGGAACATAGGGGATGGGAGCAGAACCAGGTTCTGGGAAGATACTTGGTTTGGTACATCCCCCATAGCAGTCCAATTTTGGCCTATTTACTCTGTCTGCAATGAGCTTAACAAAAGTGTCAATGAAGTTTGGGACGGTCAATGCCTAAAACTCTCTTTTAGAAGGAACTTTAGTGATAGTCTCATGGAAAAATAGTTCTAGTTGGAGGAAATTGCCAAAAGCATTACCTTTACTGCCGAGCTGGATGCCCTGATTTGGCAGCTGGACAATAAGGGGAACTATTCCTCCAGCTCCCTCTATCATGTTATCAACTTTAGAGGGGTTCAACCCGTGTTTATCCCTGCTATCTAGAAATTGAGAGTTCCCCCTAAAATTCATGTATTTCTCTGGCTTCTCTCCAAAAACCAATTGATGATTAGGGATAACCTTAGGAAGAGACACATCATCAAACCCCTTGTTTGTGTTTACTGCTTGGAACAAGAGTATTGCTCTCACCTATTTTTTGAATGTATAGTTGCTAAACATCTCTGGGCCCACACTGAGGAATATTTCTCTAGTCAGATTGGCTCATCCTTCGAATCTGTCGCCAGATTCTGGATTGCTACCAAAAAGTGCTCAGTTTTAAATACTGTTAGCTCAGCTGTCCAGCAAAATCGTGTATTTCGAGAAAGTGCAAATGGCTTGTAATTTTTTAGGAAATAAATTAAATGGGCCGCATGGACGCTACATTATTTGTTCACCCAGCCCAGCTAATGGCTGTAATTCAAAAAAGAAGATCAAATTGACTATAAATTCTACCGCGCAAAAAAAGACTGTAAATTCTGAAAAAATGGGTTGAATACGTGCCACTTTTTTGGAGGCTGAAATGTGGGCCAATAGGTCGAAGCCAACGCAAGTCGTTGTCAATTTAGTCAACAAATGATTCTGACATGTTAGCCGTTGGATTTACATCCAACGACCGACATCCATCTTCAATCTCTCGTCTTCTTCCTCCAGTGCCGCCAGGACCACCTCATGCCTCCTACTGCTAGCAGCTCTGCTTAGCATGGTTGGCTATGAAGCGCTACTCCACCGTTGGCCAGGCCATCCCTCCACCCCTCCACACCTCCTGTTCTTCTCCATCGACTGCCGAACCACACCGCACTAGAACCAGTTAACCCTCATACACCTCTCCGTCTGCGACTCTACTCCCGCGTCTTCCCATCTCCGGCTCGTTGCTGTCCGGGGCCTCGCCGTCGTCCACCACATTGGATGCGCTTGGCGCGGCGTGGTCAATGAACGACACCATCGGAAGTAGACTGTGCATGGAGAGGCTGACAGCTGGGTCCAGGGCCGCACACAAGGAAATGCCTCCTTATTACGCGCAAAATAATGATTCCTCCACCTGACATCTGGGACCCACTGGAAGGGCCTCTGTATTTCGCGAAAATAACGTGCCCCCCGCTGACATGTCGGACCCACCAGCTATCTTCGCACGCAAGGAAGTGCCTCCTTATTACGCACAAAAAATGAATATCCCCCTACCAGCTGGAATCCAGCATAGTGGGAGGCTGACTTGTGGGCGTACCAAGTTGAGAGGGACGGAGGGCTTTGCCAACTTAGTCAATATGAACGATTCTAGCTCCTGTTACCGTACGATGTTCATCCAACGGCCGTAGTGCTTCTTCAACCTCTGGTCTTCTTGCTCTAGCTGCCCAAACCAGCGCCGGTCATGCCGCGTGCTCCTTCCTCCCGTGGCCGGCTGTGATGCAAAGGAGGCCTCACCGCCCGTACTACTCCCACCACTGGCCAGGCCATCCCTCTACTCACCCACACCCCCTGTTATTCTGCGGTGACAGCAGCCTCACACCACAGCCGAACCAGTGAACCCTCATACTCCTCTTCACGTGGGCATCCACTGCTGCGTCTTCCCCAGCTCCGAGTTGTCCCCTTCCTTGTCCTCACCGTCGTCCACCACCGTGGTGCTCTTGGCGCGGCGTGGTCAAGGAACGACTTCCATCGGACGTGGACTGTACGTGGAGAGGCTGACAGCTGGGTCCACGGCCGCTGTCGGTGTCAAAACCGGCGGATCTCGGGTAGGGGGTCCCGAACTGTGCATCTAGGATCGATGGTAACAGGAGGCAGGGGAAACCATGTTTACCCAGGTTCGGGCCCTCTTGATGGAGGTAAAACCCTACGTCCTGCTTGATTTATTCTTGATGACATAAGTATTACAAGAGTTGATCTACCACAAGATCGTAGAGGCTGAAACCCTAGAAGCTAGCCTACGGTATGATTGTTGTGTATGATCTATCGACTAGCCTGGCCTTGGTTTATATAATGCACCAGAGGCCTAGGGTAACAAGAGTCCTAGACGAATACGCCGGTGGGGAGGAGTCCTTGTCTTGATCACCAAGTCTTGTGGAATCTTCCATGTATGCGGCAGCTGTCCGAACTGGCCCATGAGTATACGGCCATGGGGGTCCTCGACCCAATCTAACAGATCGGGAGATGACGTGGTGAGTACCCCCTAGTCCAGGACACCGTCAGTAGCCCCCTGAACCGGTCTTCAAGTTAGAGACGCTCCTCGATTCTTCCGAACTATTCTTCATCTTCGGTTGTCGGTCTTGAAAACTGGTTCAACAAATCTTCTCATTTTTGATTTTGAGGATCGCCGAAATGCATTCGACAAGTTTATACGTTGGGTATCCGAGGAGCCCCCTTAAGTTTCCAGCCTTTATCAATGCCTTGTTATTTTTATGCCACACCTCGGGATTTGAAGTTGTTCCCGGGAGGCAGTGTCCTCTTGCATCCGAGCTCCAACGCCGGACTGCATTCGAGGTATCTTTTGCAGCCGAGCACCAATGCCGGACTGCTTCCGAGCTCCAACGCCAAAATGTATCCGAGCTTCAACGCCGGATTGTGTCCAAGCTCCAACGCCGGACTATATCCAAGATGTCATAGATCATCTTTGTACAAAAAAGTTGAAGGAGTCTAGCCGAGCTTAATGCCGGAAATGCCCTCTATGGAGCCAGCCGCTAGCGCCCGAGCTTTATGTCGAACTACTTCCGAGATGGTGCACCACCCCGACTGTGGGCCGATTTTTTGTCAGTATTTTTATTGGTGCATTTTATTCTCTGCCGAGATATACAGCCAGTAGCCCTCAAGGTGTGTATCGGTCTAAAACCCGAGATGCACCTGAAAGATGACGTAAGAACGCTGATCCCAGTAGCCGCTGAGAGTCAGGTTGATTTGCAAAATCGGCCTGAGGATCATGTCCTAGCTCGGCAGAATACTTCGGGACACAAAAAGCGGCGCGCTTAGTCCTTGAGACTCAGGTTGGGTCCGGCCGACCAACCTGAGGATCAAAATCTCCTCGGAAACTATATTGCACATAAAATTTTCTGCATTGGACAGGCAATGCAGTAGCCCCCGAGACACTGGTCGGGTGGCAACACCAGATCAGGGGATTGATGTGCCCCTTTAATATTTGTAAGTAATAATCCCGAAGCCCAGTAGCCCCCGAGCCTTTATGCGGGCATGGGGGCCGAATTAAGGATCAATATCCATAGTAAAATCACAAATTATGTGTAATGACCCTATGTATCCAAGTACTTTACATCATTAATGCTCGGATCCGCATGGTACAAAACTTTGTTGACCGACCATCGGCTTCCACCTCCTCGGCTAGTAGCCGAGGAGTGTTTGTCCTACTTTATAAAGCCTTTATGAGGGAAAAGATTTATGACAAACAAGGCAATCTGGACATACGGTTTTATAAACAAAGGTACGTGGAGAAATATGTTATATTATTGTTTAAAATTAGAAATGTCTTCCAAAGAAAATAGTCCCGCTATCGGTTCCTTTCTTTGTGTTGTCATGCTAAGCATGATCATGAAACCTCAGCTCTAATGTAAGAGCAAAATATCGTGGATTTAGTTTGAGAGGCCAGTTAATAGCCCCCAGTAGTGTTCGGCGATAGTCGGGGTCAAACCATAAACCCTTCGGCCATTGTTATGAATGACCTGTCATTTAACACAGTCATCGGATCGCTGACCAGTTTGCGCTTATTGTGACAGTCAGTTTTCGGATTTCTCCACTGAGGTGCTTAACCATGTGAGCTGGAAGCACAATCGCAGTGGTTCGACCTTTGCTCACCTAGCCAAACAAAGCGGAACATAGGAGGCAAGTGCAGGAGCCGGGCAACCCAATTATTGACCGAAGACACAATTCGAAACCGATGTATATATAGCAATATCCGAGAATGTTTTTGCCGAATCTCTAAAGGAGTCTGTCATTGCACTGCGAGACTTGTGCTGAAAACACACAAATAGTTTAAAAGTGCCAAAAATCTTGGAAAACCAAAAAAATGTCAGTAAAAACATGACGTCCGAACAAGATCAAGTGTTGGGTGCCAATCCAAAAATTGGAAGAGAAAGAAAAAATTGTGCTTCTGTCGTGTTTTGACAACGACCAAGAAGAAAACACATTTACAACTCATATATAAATTTTAAGAGCCCCCAAGTGACTTGGGTAAGAATTTTATGTATAATGATCGTATGTACCGAAGTACTTATATGATATCTTTGTTCACCCAAACTTTAAACATGTCTTAACCGACCGTCGGCTTCTCCCTCTTCGGTCAAGGACCAAAAAGTGTTATGTACTCCACCTGTCGAGAATATCAACAGTGTTTCCGATAACCAGGCAACCGGGCCATAAGGCTGTAACAGACAAAGCGCGCTCAGAGAACTTATGCTATATTACAGACGAAGTGTAAGAAGCATCTTCAAAGAAAATAGTACCCCCACTGATACCTTTCTTCGGTGCTCATTATTACTATGAGACTTGTGCAATAGATTTTTTGTACTCATGAGTTCCGTTGTGTGTCGATCATGATTGAAAACAATAAGAGCGCTAGCTTTCGGCTTCACCCAGTCTGAGATCAGAGCTCGGAGGACCCGGTCGTGACAATCACAGAGGTGCTCCCTTTACTCCCTGGCCGAACAATCGGGAGCGTAGGCGTAAGCACAGGAGCCAGGCAACCCAGCTTGCAAATCGCTTAAGTCAATATGGTGCATATTGTGGCGTAATACACGAACAAGGAACGAAGTCGTATAAGTATAATCATATGCAAGAGGAAAAGCTTCATAAAGGAAGCCCCCAAATAAATGGGGTATTTGAATTTGTGCGTCACAAACAAAGTTTGGACAAGGAAAAATTTTTACATGCAACTTTTTTCCAAAAAAGTATAATGCTTGGCCGAACCGAACACAAGTTAAAAATTTAAAACTTTGAGCATGAAGGTAACTTAGCTGGTTAATGTGTTCGGTATTGATGACGCGGCCCGAGCTTGATGCAGGACAAGGTTCCATCCCCCAAGCCGGTCCCAAGGTGGCGGACCAAAGAGCTCGGCACTCCGAAGTGGTGACATAGCACGGTCAATGTGGGCTGGTAGAGTGATGCCGAAGTCCCTGGCATGGGGCAATGGAGTGTTGATGAAGCCCCCCGTCCAGCCGAGGTGACGTGGTATGTCAGTACGCCGAGTTGACGATACTGCCCAACCCGGATCATTTTCCTATGCACAAAAAATAGTGCAAACTAGAGATAATAGTAATAATAATAATTAAAAAAATCGTTGCATAATAAATAATTTATGCAAAGTGAGTAATAAAATAAATATGGCCTGGCGCCGAAGTCAAGGCGGGGCGTCGGCGTGATGCGGTAAAGGTGTGGCAAAGCCTGAATTCACAGGTCAGTCCGAGTTTCGGATGCCGCGTTCACCGGACTATGTACGGAAATTGACCGAACCACCATGCGACTGTCGTAAGTGTGGCCATCATTCGATAGACCTGTGTACAAACGATGGAACAAACCAGAGTAATAATTTCTTGGAAAAAATAAAGCCCAACAAGCAAAAAATACTATGATTAATAGCACCTGGTTTATTTGTTGTAGCAATCCGAAGAGAGGTGATTCAAAAAATTGGGACTCGATCCGCACACCCATTGCCTGATGGGCGATGATGGCATGGAGATGCTGGCAAAGGTTGGCTCACCGAAGCAAAGCCCTCGATCCAGCTAACGTGATGGAGCTGGTCGGCTAGTGACGCCGAAGTCCCCGGAGTAGGTTGATGAAGAGATGGCGAAGCCCCTAGTCCAGCCGAGATGTCAAAGCCTCGATGTCAGCCCATGAGTCGAAGTAGGTCGGCGTGATGGGCACCAGCTTGAAGAAGCAATAGTGCGGCCGGCAATGTCGGTATGCCCGCTCCGTGTAATCCGTGGGGCGGTGATGTTGGTGATGATTTATCCTTAGCGATGCCGGACTCTTGTTCGGCTTGCCGAGATGATGATCCGAAGAAGTTGAGCTCGGTTCAACAAAGTGACGACGTGTCTAGCGTAGGTCGGCAGCCTTGAAGCAATATTGCCGGACTGGTTTGACACCAGCATGATGATTAAGATGGCCTCAGAGGAGGCTTAAAAATTTACGGGTATGTGTTTAAAAACAATGCACAATACCCTAGAAGAGAATTCCTCTAAAAAGGTTGTCCAATATCACATTCATAAAGAAACATGAATTTGGGTTGGATCCGTATTCGCGCAGAAAACAGATCCGAAAATTGGTCCACTCATCGGAAGATTCCCGGAGTTTGAACCGTCGGATCGAGCTGAAATTTGGAGGGGTGGTAGATATGGGAATTCCGCAGTAGATGAATAGTTGGATCTTCCAAAGGACCTCCGAGTTGGGCTCTGGAGACCACGCCCTAAACTCGTCCAGATTCCCGTCCAGATTTGACAGGGCTCCGGTATATCGTAGATTGTCGGAGATTCCTCCATCGGAACTCGACGAAATTTTGCATGGCTGTTGTAGACGTAATTCCGCACTATTCCACTGAAGCAATCGTCAAACCGACGCTCGAGGAGGTGGTGACGGCGAATACAAGTTCGCTGTCCATAAAAACAGCAGGGCCGCCCGAGGGCAATGGTGACGTTGAGCCCTCGAGCTCCATGGATGACTCCTCTATGATCATGATAGAGATCGGAGTTGATGTTGAAGAAGGCCCCCCGCCCGAACATGACGATCAGAGATGGAACACGGTCCTCAGTCGAGCCAAGGTGACCAGTCGAGCCGGCGACGAAGACGCCGACGTTGCAGTTGACCTGCGGGCGAGCCATTGATCCTTTTGCCGATCACACAGCGGAACTCTCAATGAAAGCACCAATGTCGGTGTCAAAACCGGAGGATCTCGAGTAGGGGGTCCCGAACTGTGCGTCTAGGATCGATGGTAACAGGAGGCAGGGGACACGATGTTTACCCAGGTTTGGGCCCTCTTGATGCAGGTAAAACCCTAGATCCTGCTTGATTTATTCTTGATGATATGAGTATTACAATAGTTGATCTACGACGAGATCGTAGAGGCTAAAACCCTAGAATCTAGCCTACGGTATGATTGTTGTATATGATCTATCGAGTAGCCTAGCCTCGGTTTATATAATGCACCAGAGGCCTAGGGTAACAAGAGTCCTAGCCGAATAGGCCGGTGGGGAGGAGTCCTTGTCTTGATCACCAAGTCTTGTGGAATCTTCCATGTATGCGACAGCTGTCCGAACTGGCCCATGAGTATAGGGCCATGGGGGTCTCGGCCCAATCTAACAGATCGGGAGACGACGTGGTGAGTACCCCCTAGTCCATGACACCGTCAGCCGCAGCAAGGAAATGCCTCCTTATTACGCGCAAAATAATGATTCCTCCACCTGATAACGGGGACCCACCGGACGGGCCACCGTATTTCGCGAAAAAACGTTTCCCCCTGACTGCTGGGACCCACCAGCTACATCTTCGCATGCAAGGAAGTGCGTCCGGGCAAAAAAAAACGATTCGCCCCGCTGACTGCTGGGACCCACCAGCTACATCTTCGCACGCAAGGAAGTGCGTCCGGGACAAAAACGATTCGCCCCCCTGATTGTTGGGACCCACCAGCTACATCTTCGCATGCAAAGAAGTGCCTGACAGTCGGGACCCACCTGGTCGAAGCGTACGTAGCGTTGTCATTCTGCTTGCGAACGTGTACGTACATATATACTGGTGGACGTAGAGGCATGCACGTGTCGTAGTAGAGGCGCGTACGTGTCATAGTAGAGGCGCGCACGTAGCATGTACATGTACGTATAGCGGCCAGGGAGCAAGAAAGAAAATACGGCCCCGTATGTGTACATACGGGCGGGGTCTTGAACGCCTACTCGCGCATATGTACGGCGAGGGCTCGTTTACACGGCTGGGTCGGAACGGAGAAACAGCGTCGTCGTCGTGTTCATGGGGAGGCAACGGAATGCGTCGTGTTCATCGGGAGGCAACGAAATGTGTGGGAGCCAACCGGCTGGGTCGGAACGGAATGCGTGGTCGTGTTCATCGGGAGGGCTTGGACAGAACAGGCGATGAAAATGAGGCCTGGCGTACCGTAGAACGGAGGAAACGGCCTTGTGTTCGACCGACCACGTTCAAAATGGGATCCTGTTCATTGGGAGGGGTGTGGCGTACTGTATAACTGACGAAACAGACCTCCTACGGTCGAAACGGGGGTCCTGTTGATCGGGAGGGCTGTGGCGTACCGCAAAACGGACGAAACGGACTTGTGTTGGAGCGTTATGGTCGAAACGGGGGTCCTATTCATCGGGAGGGGTGTGGCGTACCGCAAAACGGGACTCCACGGGATACTGTTCATCTCCACCGTCAACCTCCTCCAGCCTCCACGGGCTACCGTCGACCTCCTCCAGCCTCCACCGTGCGCTACTCCACCGGCTACTGTTCAACCACCCCTCCACCGTCTACTGTTCATCCAGCCCTCCACAGCACGGGGTCCTGTTCAACCACCCCTCCACGGGCACCCCTCCACCATCTACTGTTCATCCAGCTAGCCCTCCACCACACCATGGGGTCCTGTTCATCCAGAGGCAACACCACCGCTCACTGTTCATCCTAGAGGCAACATCGATCGGCTTCAGTTAGCAGCAATAGCGAAGGAATCGCTCGATCGGGTTCAGTTAACAGCCATCGATCGATCGCTTGGGTTCAGTAACGCGTGGCCTGCAGTGCAATCGCTCGGTTTCAGTTAGAGCCCAACGCCTCGCTCGGGTTCAGTTAGAGCCAACGCCTCGCACACACACGCGTACACGTACGAGAGAAACACGCATCACTCGGCCCCGACCTCCCACCGTAACCAGGAACTCCCTGAAATTTTCCTCTCCCTCGCTTCTACCATGGTTTTTTCCGTCATGGACGGCCCAAAGAATGTCATGCAGCTGCGTCTCCGGCCCGCCGAGGACGAAAAGCCCATTTTCTTTCATGATTTCTTGTCATAGAAGTAGGAGCCCACCACATCTATGATGATACTGGGTTTTGTCACAATTATTGTCATAGAAGTGTCATATGTATGACAGAAAAAAATTCCGTTCGGCCCAAAATGTCACGGATGTGTCTTTTTTTGTAGTGGTAGGTCCTATGCAAGAGGTGGGAATGAAATTCAAACATCTGGGCATCGTGGCTCGGCCGGAAAGATTGAGAAACTTTGTTTTTTAATTCCTGTAAATCCAAAACACGCCTAAAAATCATGAAACTTGGCATGGTGTCATGACATGGCACCAACATGCTGTGGTAATTTTTCTGTCCGATCTTCCAAGGCGCACACATTAACAATCAACAAAGTCATTCTGGAACAAGTGCTGTCACGTAACAATCTGAAACACAAGTATTATTGAAACTGCGGGCGTTCTACTTACCAATTACGTGCCGCCACGCGTCCCCTTCTTTTATTGGCTAGGAGGTGTCGCGCAGGGTAGCTATTTGAGTACTGGAGGCGTGCGGTCAGACCCCTGCGCGTGCTCATCGGGAGGATAGCCCTTTCACCGCTACCCACCGCACACCTCCCTCCCAACGTCCCCATTAATGGCGCCTGAACACCTGTTCTACGGCGTGGCTATATGTCTCACTAGACTCAGATTTAAGAAAGAAAAATGAAAATCTAAAAGGAAAGTTTTGCGCAGATCTTGCTGTAAGATCCGATGGACCTATATAGCATCGACCGCGACTTATAGCAAGCATGATGAATATAAGGACGATGACAGTGGATAATAATTGTCTTACCTATTTAGGAACATAATTAAAAAAAGCCATATACGAAAACGCCCGAAATACACAAGGGCAAAAGGAGAAGGAAGACAGCGATCTAGCTCGTTGATCTCTACTTTGTTGATGTGTTGCTCCAGGCCAAGGGAACTAGTATCCGCGGCGAGCGGTGATGAGCTCTTTCTTGTCCTCAAGATGTTGCTTGAGAGCATCCACGAATTCCTCCACCAGCCTTCTGCACTCGATGCGTAGCATGGCATTCTCGTTCATAAGTTTCTCGACAATGACGCCAGTCCTCTCAAAAAAGGCAGTGGTCTGCTCCTGCTGCCCTGCACTTCCGACGATCTTCGCCCTCAGCAGGTCGCGCTTAGCCTAGAGCTTCGCATTGCTCTCATTTAGTTGCCGGATGACACTGGTAGACTGTTCAAACGAGGCTTTCAGGTCATCCTACAACCTCGCCCACCTGGAGATCTAATGCATCTGCCTAAGGACGAGGGCACGCATGCACCTGTAAGAGTCCTCGCCTGCCCGCGAGACATTTTCCCAGGCCGCCGCGGCGCGGGAGGACATCTCTACTTCATTCGCAGTGTGGTGGGACATCTCTTATGCTTCCGCGGCGCGGCCGGACCAGTCTGCTGCATCGACGGCGCGGCGGCACCTCTCTGATGCTTCAGTGGCACGGCGGGACCTCTCTGCTGCTACGGCCGCGTGGCGGGACATGTTGGTTGCCTTCGTGGTGAGGCAGGACATCTCTCGTGCTTCCGCTTCCCGGCTCGCCTCTCCCTGGTGGCAATCTCTCGACCCAGAACTCATGCTGGCCATGGCAGACGCAAGAGAACTATGATGAATGACTTGTTTGTTTTTGTGGATGAGGAGTTGAGGGAATGTGCAGTCATCTTGGAGTAGTAGTATTTATAACCGAGTAGTAATACGCTCCTAAGTGGGAAACCGTTTAGGTTTTGATCGGTGTGAACATGTTTGCAATTTGGAATGTGATGGGACGTGGCCTCCTTGTTCTTCTAAAAAAATTGTGACGGGACGCATGCTCAAAATTTACTGACGGTTATAAGTGCGGCACTATTCCCGGAAGGCGTAACGTGGGCACGTACGCCTTCTCGGCCGCGTACATGGCATTTGCACCATAGGGTGCACCGCAATAGGCAATGCCAGCACCATCGTGCATGGTTCTTTTAATTAGAATGTGTGTGCCCGTCTAGCGCACACACGTTGATCTATCTAACTGTTTCAGTTTGTTGTGGCTAATCCCAAACAGTTCATCCATGTGAAGTGTATGCCATCAATCGTAGACACTTTGATCTGGCTGACCCGTTTCTGTTCTGTTGCATAATCGCAAACAGTTAATCCTTCTGAAGCGTATGCCCTCAATCACACACACCTTGATCTAGCTAACCGTTTCTTTTGTGTTGCCTAATGACAAACAGTTCATTCGAGTGAACCGTATGCTGTGTATCGCACACGCCTTCATCTGGCTGCCCGTTTCTTTTGTTCCTCCTCATCACAAACAGTTAATTTAACTAAACCGTATGCCCTTCATCGCACACACAACTAAAACCTGAACCGTGTTTGATGCATCCGCCGTCGCAAACATTTTATACATTTCTGACGGTTTTCATACAGCACCGTTTGCGATTATTCCATCGCACACAGTTTCTTGAAGGGTCTCTGATCGTAGTGTCATGTTAGCAGCATCCTGTAGTAGGGGTCCCTACTCATTATTGCATAATGACCTGGCCCTTGGGGGTTACACTGGTTGATGTTTTATGAGTATAAGGTAATTACAAGTCCCAGGTTGCTGCAAGCATGACAACCCGGCGCTTGGGGGCAATATATGTGGAGTATTCAGTTTTGACTAGTGATTGAGATGAACAAACTGGATTTCTTCAAGGTTGCAACATTTATATTGAAGCAAGTCTTAAGTTGTTACTACGCTCCATTCTTAAGACTTGGGGGCTACAAGTGATATGCATATAAGAGGTATATTTTCAAGCTTGATATTAGCAACAATTATGACCCAGTGCTATCAATATTTACAAACCGGCAATTGTGGCAAGGATAAACGGGCAAGTTCTACATCCTCAAGCCGGTTGAAAATCAGATGAGTATTTAAGACCAATATTTGTTATGACAACACTTTGGAAGCCGACTCAACTGGATTATTTCTTACAATATTTCTCTACAAAGACCAATGTCAGCAACTTGACTCTAAAGCTGGCCTGTTGACCCGAAATTTTCAGAAGAAGTGCCTGGATTTTTTGCGTTGGCAAATTTTGAACATATCTGCTAAAAGAGATTTGTTATGAGTTCATGGGCACGTATCAAGAAGGAAATGGCAAGGACTTAAGGATGATCAGGTGCCGGTTCAGAAAAACTTTTAACCTAGAGCACAACCTGTCAAATTTGTTCTTGTGTTTATTTTGCAGGATCAGTTTAACATGGATATATCCAAAATTAAAATGGGGCTAATGTCAGGGATATACCCCGTGGTATGACCCGGCCGGATATATGACCCGGCTGGGACTTGGCGTTTCATTGGTAACCCGCCGGAGGATTGGCGACTCACGAGCCTGGCGGCTCACTGGTCGGACGACTCATGAGCCTGGCGACTCACTGATCGCCCCGACGGCGGGTCAGATAAAGGCTAGGCCCAAGGCCCAAAAGGCCGACTCATATTATGGTGGGCCAGCTTAAGAGGAAAGCACAAGGAATATTCCCTTGCAAAGGAAGCAAGACTGGGACTCCACTTGTAATAGAGTAATCCTAATCCTACTTGGACTAGTCATATAACCCGCCCCTTCAACTTTTATAAGGAGGGGCAGGGCACCCCAAAAGGGAAAAGTTGAATAATCTCTAGGCTAGACACAACTAGGAGAGCCGGTTTACGGCGACTCCCTCATGAGCATAATGAGACCTAGCCACAAACAACATGTATGGTTATTACCGGATGATGATTCTCGGGGCCCGAAGCTGTCTAAACCCTTGTCTTGTGTTATGTCTCTCGATTCCGATCAACCCCTCTCAAGCTATCACATAGATGTGTTGGCCTCACGACTAAGTCCTCACATTAGGACATCTGCCGTGACAATTCCATGACAAGTACACAAAAAAATGATTTTTCAAACCGTTATGGTTAGGCGTTGCATGTAGATGTAGTTTAAATTTGAATTACGGCAATGAAATGGTTAGAAAATCACTTAAATGTCTTTAAAAGGTCATATGACCCCTGAAATTTTCCAAATTTTCACATGACAGTTGTATTAGTGCATGTTAAACATTGAAAAAAAATTGAAGGACGTAAGACGAAGCTATCTCCCGTTCTTCATCAAAAATGCATTGTTCCCTCTCGGAACCACGAACCTTCTAGTGAGTTGCTCTGGTTTGTGAGGGTGTGTGTCCAAACTTTCGTCAAATAGGCCAATTTTTTACCAGATCATCTTGGTGGCATGACATTAAATCAAGCAAGGTTTCATGTTTTTCTGACCATTTTTTAATTTTTTGGAATTAAAATGCCATGGCACTCCATGCATGTGTGCCCATGCCTTGAGACCAATATGTTTGAAAATTCCTTCTAATTTACCGCACATGGAATTAACTAACACACAAGTACACAAAAATATGATTTTTCAAACCGTTATGGTTAGGCGTTTCATGTAGATGTAGTTCAAATTTAAATTACGGTCATTAAATGGTTAGAATATCACTTAAATGTCTTTAAAAGGTTAAATGACCCCTGGAATTTTCCAAATTTTCACATGACAGTTGTATTAGTGCACGTTAAACGTAGAAAAAAATTTGAAGACCGTAAGAGGAAGTTATCTCGCGTTCGTCATCAAACATGCATTGTTCCCTCTCGGAACCACGAACCTTCTAGTGAGTTGATCCGGTTTGTGAGTGGTGTGTGTCCAAAATTTCGTCAAACAAGCCAATTTATTTACCACATCATCTTGGTGGCATGAAATTACATCAACCAAGGTTTCATGTTTTTCTGATCATTTTTTTGGAATTAAAATGCATGTCACTCCGTGCATACGTATTCATGTGCCCATGTCGTGAGACGAATATGTTTGAAAATTCCTTCTAATTTATTGCACATGGAATTAACTCGCACACAAGTACAGAGATATGATATTTCAAACCATTTTTGTTAGGCGTTGCATGTAGATGTAGTTCAAATTTGAATTATGGTCATTAAAATGGTTAGAAAATCACTTAAATGTCTTTAAAAGGTCAAATGACCCCTAGAATTTTCCAAAATTTCACATTACAGTTGTAGTAGTGCACGTTAGACGTACAAAAAAATTGAAGGCTGTAAGAGGAAGCTATCTCCTGTTTATCATCAAACATGCATTGTTCCCTCTCAGAACCATGAGCATTCTAGTGAGTTGCTCCAGTTTGTGAGGGGTGTGTGTCCAAACTTTCGTCAAACATGCCAATTTCTTTACCACATCATCTTGGTGGCATGACAGTACATGAACCAAGGTTTGATGTGTTTCTGATTATTTTTGGAATTAAAATGCCGTGTCACTCCATGCATACGTATGCATGTGTCCATGTCGTGAGACAAATATGTTTGAAAATTCCTTCTAGTTTACTACACATGGAATTAACTCATACACAAGTACACAAATATGATTTTTCAAACTGTTTTGGTCAGGCGTTGCATGTAGATGTAGTTCAAATTTGAATTACGGTCATTAAATGGCTAGAAAATCACATAAATGCCTTTAAAAGGTCAAATGACCCCTAGAATGTTCAAAAATTTCACAATACAGTTCTAGTAGTGCATGTTAGACGTGGAAAAAAATTGAAGGCCGTAAGAGGAAGCTATCTCCCGTTCGTCATCAAACATGCATTGTCCCCTCTTGGAACTATGAGCCTTCTAGTGAGTTGCTCAGGTTTGTGAGGGGTGTGTGCCCAAACTTTCGTCAAACATGCCAATTTTTTTACCACATCATCTTGGTGGCATGACATTACATCAACCAAGTTTTCATGTGTTTCTGATTTTTTTGGAATTAAAATTCCATGTCACTCCATGCTTAATTGTGTCATAGCCGTTAGACCAATATGTTTGAAAATTCCTTCCAATTTACTACATATGGAATTAAATCGCACACAAGTACACAAAATATGAGTTTTCAAACCGTTATGCTTAGCTGTTGCATGTACATGTAGTTCAAATTTCAATTACGGTCATTAAATGGCTAGAAAATCACATAAATGTCTTAAAAGGTCAAATGACCCCTGAAATTTTCCAAAATTTGACATGACAGTTGTATTAGTACTACAAAATTTCTCGCTCATTTAAAACACCATCCGTTGCCACTTTATTCCAAATTCGTCTTTCACAGCTAATAAAAAATATTTACAACATCACACACAGTTGTTTTCTAGGAACCGTTTGCGATGAAAATATCTTGGTCTATTTAAGTCTCCCTCCTTAAGCTTCGCCCGCTCGTCTGCTCCAATGCCAGCAACCACTGAATCCACGAATCCTGATCCCCATTCCCGCACCCCCTTCTTGCAAACATGACGCCATGGAAATGCTTTGTGAAGGCCCGTACGATGGCCACGTCTCCCCTCCCGAGCGATGTCGCCTGCGCCGAGAGCGCGGCCGCCTACGCCGAGAGTGCCTCCGCATCTGCATTGAGTGCGGCCACTTCCGCCGAGAGGGCGTCTGCGGTAGCCGACAGGGCAGCTGCAACAGCTGAGACGGCTGCAAACACCAAGAGCGCTTGAGCTGCCGTCCATGCCGCTGATGTTGCCCTGGCCCGGGTCGAGGCCATCCACGCCAAGATCGCGGATGCACACGCCAAGATATTCCAGGCCACCTCAGACTCCAGCATGCAACCCACGTCTAAAAAGGCGGAGGTGTCCATGCAGCACCTGCTTCCTCATGAGGTCGCCGAGCAGGAGCTGGAGATGCAGGAGGCGGCGGAGATCGAGGAGCGCTGGGAGGAGGAGTGGCGCGTGGCCGAGGTCGAGGTAGAGAAGATTCTGTCCGTCGAGGAATCGGCGGTGGAGTACCAGCGCGAGATTTGGCGCAGCCACTACTACGAGTACTAAAACCTTGAGGGTGGCGTCGAGAACGAGGACGAGGATGCGGTCAACTTCAGCAGGGGGACGCGGAGTCCACCACCGGCGGCATGTCGCCAGGACAAGTCATTGACATGTCATATCACACCGGTGATGCATAGGCCGGCGCGGCGGCGGATTTGTTAAAATTATGCGTACTTAGGCTTTGTTTTTAAAGTTGGTCTTTTGTTAGAGCAATGTTTAGGTCAACTGGCTCTGTTTAATTACTAAAATTGCTCGATTCAGTAATTGTGGTCTGTCTATTGTACGCTCTTTTGTGTGCCCAAATTAGCAAGCAATGTTAAATTATGCAACGACGTACCCGGGGAAATTTCCATCAAAATTGGAATTATCAAACTCATGCCATGCACGTAAAGTAGAAGAAACGTTTGCGATGCACAAAATCATTCAAAGTGAATGGTTCGGTGGCACCGCGCGCAAAGTTTCCCTCCACATTTCCAAAATTTTGGCCTACCGCCAAAATATCTACCCCCGCCCCCCTTCCCCACCCCCGTTTCTCCCCGACCACAAGTCACATTTCCCCTGTTTCTTCCTTCCTTCCTTGCTAAGCTATAGCCACTTCCTCGCTCTCGCCGTCTCGCATCCTACAGTCGAGGTCGACATGGTCTTCTTCAAAGACCTCTCCGGCGGTTCCTCCTCCGGCGACGACTCCTTCACCACCCAGGTATGCCTCTCTTCTCTCTCGGGCTATGAATTGGAATGAACGATCTTTACTCGGCGGTCAATTTAAGTCATTTCTTCCTCTTGTGTCTCGCTAGGACCATCAGTGGCAACGAATGGAGCTGGGTGGCTGAAGATCTATCTGCTCGTTGTCACCATCAATCTCCATGCGTGAAGCTAGTTGCGTTTGATTCTGTGGACAGTGGTAGGATGTTTCTGGCATGTGCAGAGAAGGTTAGACCCTCTTTCGTTGTTACAAATCATTTGTTAGATGTGATTCAAACACTGTCACGGTGCCAACCCATTCATACCACACCTTCAACCAAACGCATCCTAAGACAATGTCACAATTTGTACCTAGTATCTTAAATTGTTGCCATCTCATCAGCGGTGCCATTAGAAAATTATTTGGCACCGCTTCAGCAGTTTGTGCAGCCAACTTTGGTCCACACATCGGAGCAGCCAAGCAGTAAAATACTAAATCTTTATGGCACGAAGGAACTGGGCATCGGAGCAACTACGCGCTCCGGAGTCCGGGTCCCTGATTTTTTCTGCTGCATCGGCTTGCCAGTGCAGGGCACCGGTGCGAGATGTAGCAACAGTTTTCTTTACCCCAGTTTTGGCATACATAGTGGACGACCTTAGTGCTATTAGTTCTATGTTCCTAAATTTGTGCATGTACACACCTGTTAGTATCAATTTGCTGTCATCCAAACACTGCCGCTATGTTGTTGCAGTTATATTTAGCTTCCTCATTAAATGTTCAATTTGTTATTTATTGTACATGAGTAAGAACTTGTAGCGTTGTTGTAGTTAATCATAGCTTCTGATGTTCTAGAATTTGGTTGTTGTCTCAGTACCAATTATTTCATTTGCACATTGATCTTTTTGAGAAGATATGTCATAATTAACATGTTTCGTCAGTTTTTCAAAATAAGTATTGGTGATTTTCTATGTTGCTATAAACCCATTTCCCCTACAATTGTTACCACTACTGCAGGATGTTGCTAATGGGACACTACGATCAGAGACCCTTCGAGAAACTATGTGTGATGCAATAATCTCAAACGGTGCTGTATGGAAACCATCCGAAATGTATAAAACGTTTGCGATGAAGGATGCATCAAACACGGTTCAGGTTTTAGTTGCGTGTGCGATGAAGGGAATATGGTTCAGTTCAATTAACTATTTGCGATGAGGAGGAACAAAACAAACGAGCAGCCAGATGAAGGCGTGTGCGATACATAGCGTACGGTTCACTCGGATGAACTACTTGTGATTAGGCAACACAAAAGAAACAGTCAGCCAGACCAAGGTGTGTGTGATTGAGGGCATACGCTTCAGAAGGATTAACTGTTTGCGATTAGGCAACAGAATAGAAACGGGTTAGCCAGATTAAAGTGTCTGCGATTGATGTCATACGCTTCACATGGATGAACTGTTTGCAATTAGCCACAACAAACTGAAATAGTTAGATAGATCAACGTGTGTGTGCTAGACGGGCACACATTCTAATTAAAAGAACTGTGCGTGATGGTGCTGACATTGCCTATTGCGGTGCACCCTATGGTGCAAACGCCATGGACGCGGCCGAGAAGGCATACGTTCCCACGTTACGCCTTTCGGGAATAGTGTCGCACTTATAACCGTCAGTAAATTTGGGCATGCGTCCCATCACATTCCAAATTGCAAACCTGTTCACACCGATCAAAACCTAAACGGTTTCCCACTTAGGAGCGTATTACTACGTGGTTATAAATACTACTACTCCAAGATGACTGCACATTCCTCCTCAACTCCTCACCCACAAAAAGTCGAAAACAAACAAGTCATTCATCATCATTCCCTTTGCGTCCGCCATGGCCAGCATGAGTTCTGGGTCGAGAGATTGCCACTAGGGAGAGGCGAGCCTGGAAGCGGGAGCATGAGAGATGTCCTGCTCGCCCCGAAAGTAGCCAACATGTCCCGCCACATGGCCGTAGAAGCAGAGAGGTCCCACCACACCGCCGAAGTAGCACAGAGGACCTGCCGCGCCGTCGATGCAGCAAACTAGTCTGGCCGCGCTGCGGAAGCAGAAGAGATGTCCCTCTGCGTCGCGAATGCATCAGAGATGTCCTCCCGCGCCGCGGTGGCCTGGGAAATTGCCTCGCGGGCAGGCGAGGACTCTTACAGGCGCATGCGTGCCCTCGACCTCAGGCAGATGGATCAGATCTCCAGGTGGGCGAGGTTGCAGGATGACCTTCAAGCCTCGTTTGAACAATCTACTGACGTCATCCGGCAACTAAATGGGAGCAATGTGAAGCTCCGGGCCGAGTGCGACCTGCTGAGGGCGAACATGGTCGGAAGTGCGGAGCAGCAGGAGCAGACCACTGCCTTGTTGAAGAGGACTAGCGTCATCGTCGAGAAACTTATGGACGAGAATGCCATGCTGCGCATCAAGCACAGAAGGCTGGTGGAGGAATCCGTGGATGCTCTCAACCAGCATCTTGAGGACAAGAAAGAGCTCGTCGCTGCCCGCCGCGGAGACTAGTTCCTGCTGTGGCTTCCTTCTTCTTTTAACATTGTGTATATCAGGTGTTGCCTCATGTGGGTTTTTTAATTATGTTTATGAATATGTAAGACAATTATTATCCAATGTCATCGTCCATATATTCATCATGCTTGCTATAAGTCGCAGTTAATGCTATATAGGTCCGTCGGATCTTACATCAAGATCCGTGCAAAACTTTCTTTTTAGATTTTCATTTTTCTCTCTTGAATCTCAGTCAAGTGAGACATATAGCCACGCCGTAGAACAGGTGCTCGGGCACCATTAATGGAGACGTTGGGAGGGAGGTGCACGGCGGGTAGCGGTCAAAAGGGCTCTCCTCCCGATGAGCACGCGTAAGGGTCTGATCGCATGCCTTCCGTACTCACATAGCTACCCCGCACGACACCTCCTAGCCAATAAAAAAGGGGACGCCTGGCCACACGTAATTGGTAAGTCGAACGCCCACGGTTTCAATAATACTTGTGTTTCCGATTTGTAACGTGACAGCACTTGTTACAAAATGACTTTTTTAATTGTTAATGTGTGCGCCTTTGCAAATCTTACAGAAAAATTACCACATCATGTTGGTGCCATGTCATGAGACCATGCCAAGTTTCATGATTTTTAGGCGTGTGTTGCAACTACAGGAATTAAAAAACCAAGTTTCTCAATCTTTCCGGCCGATCCACAACGCACAGATGTTTGAATTTCACTCCCATCTTTTGCATGGGACCTAGAAATTCACTAAGGGACACACATGTGATTTTTCAAACAACTTTGGTGCACTGGAGCATGTGCTTGTAGTTCAAATTTGAATTATGCACATTAAATGCCCAAAAACTCAATTAATGTATAAAAAAGGCAAAACGAGCCCCGAATAATTCCAAATTTTAGGATGGTACTTCTATTTGGTCTAATCTGGCTATGTAAAAAAATTAAGGCGGGAGAAGGCAGTGTATGTATGTCCTTTCGCACACGGAAGTGACACGTTCCCTCTCGGAACAACGAGCCTTCTTGAGGGAAGCTCCAGTTTGCAAGAAGCTTACACCAAAGCTTGTGCCAATTCGGCCAAAAAAATTACTGCAGCATGTTGGTGCCATGTCATGAAACCATTCCAAGTTTCATGATTTTCAGGCGTGTTTTGGAATTACAGGAATTAAAAACCAAGTTTCTCAATCTTTCCGGCCGAGCCACGGCACCGAGATATTTGAATTTCACTCCCATCTCTTGCATGGGACCTAGAAATTCACCCAAGGACACACATGTGATTTTTCAAACAACTTTGGTGCACTAGAGCATGTGCTTGTAGCTCAAATTGGAATTGTGCACATTAAATGCCCAGAAACTGAATTAATGTATAAAAAGGCCAAACGAACCCGGAATAATTCCAAATTTAGCACGGTACTTCTATTTGGTCTAATCTGCCTGTGTAAAAAAATTAAGGCAGGAGAAGGCAGTGTACGTATGTCGTTTCGCACACGGAGGTGACACGTTCCCTCTCGGAACCACGAGCCTTCTTGAGGGAAGCTCCGGTTTGCAAGAATCTTACACCAAAGCTTGTCCCAATTCGGCCAAAAAAATTACCGCAGCATGTTGGTGCCATTTCATGACACCATGCCAAGTTTCATGATTTTCAGGCGTATTTTCGAATTATAGGAATTAAAAAACAAAGTTTCTCAATCTTTCCGACCGAGCCACGACGCCTAGATGTTTGAATTTCACTCCCATCTCTTGCACGGGACCTTGAAATTCACCCAAGGACACACATGTGATTTTTCAAACAACTTTTGTGCACTGGAGCCTATGCTTAGTTCAAATTTGAAATATGCACATTAATTGCCCAAAAACTTAATTAATGTATAAAAAAGGCAAAATGAGCCCGGAATAATTGCAAAATTTGGCACGGCACTACTATTTGGTCTAATCTGGCTGTGTAAAAAATTAAGGTGGGAGAAGGCAGTGTACGTATGTCGTTTAACACACGGAGGTGACATGTTCCCTCTCGGAACCACGAGCCTTCTTAAGGGAAGCTCTGGTTTGCAAGAAGCTTACACCAAAGCTTGTCCCAATTCAGCCAAAAAAATTACTGCAGCAAGTTGGTGCCATGTCATGACCCCATGCCAAGTTTCATGATTTTTCAGGCGTGTTTTGGAATTACAAGAATTAAAAAACCAAGTTTCTCAATCTTTCCGGCCGAGCCACGGCGCCGAGATGTTTGAATTTCACTCCCATCTCTTGCATGGGACCTAGAAATTCACCCAAGGACACACATGTGATTTTTCAAACAACTTTGGTGCACTAGAGCATGTGCTCGTAGCTCAAATTGGAATTGTGCACATTAAATGCCCAGAAACTGAATTAATGTATAAAAAGGCCAAACGAACCTGGAATAATTCCAAATTTAGCACGGTACTTCTATTTGGTCTAATCTTCCTGTGTAAAAAAATTAAGGCGGGAGAAGGCAGTGTACGTATGTCGTTTCGCACACGGAGGTGACACGTTCCCTCTTGGAACCGCGAGCCTTCTTGAGGGAAGCTCCGGTTTGCAAGAAGCTTACATCAAAGGTTGTCCCAATTCGGCCAAAAAAATTGCTGCAACATGTTGGTGATGTCTACTACACAACCTTTTTCTTGTAGACGTTGTTGGGCCTCCAATTGCAGAGGTTTGTAGGACAGTAGCAAATTTCCCTCAAGTGGATGACCTAAGGTTTATCAATCTGTAGGAGGCATAGGATGAAGATGGTCTCTCTCAAGCCACCATGCAACCAAATAACAAAGAGTCTCTTGTGTCCCCAACACACCCAATACAATGGTAACTTGTATAGGTACACTAGTTCGGCGAAGAGATGGTGATACAAGTGGTATATGGATGGTATATAAAGGTTTTTGTAATCTGAAAATATAAAAACAGCAAGGTAACTAATGATAAAAGTGAGCACAAACGGTATTGCAATGCTAGGAAACAAGGCCTAGGGTTCATACTTTCACTAGTGCAAGTTCTCTCAACAATAATAACATAATTGGATCATATAACTATCCCTCAACATGCAACAAAGAGGTCACTCCAAAGTCACTAATAGCGGAGAACAACCGAAGAGATTATGGTAGGGTTCGAAACCACCTCAAAGTTATTCTTTCTGATCAATCCGTTGGGCTATTCCTATAAGTGTCACAAACAGCCCTAGAGTTCGTAGTAGAATAACACCTTAAGACACAAATCAACCAAAACCCTAATGTCACCTAGATACTCCAATGTCACCTCAAGTACCCGTGGGTATGATTATACGATATGCATCACACAATCTCAGATTCATCTATTCAACCAACACATAGAACCTCAAAGAGTGCCCCATAGTTTCTACCGGAGAGTCAAGACGAAAACGTGTGCCAACCCCTATGCATAGGTTCATGGGCGGAACCCGCAAGTTGATCACCAAAACATACATCAAGTGGATCAATAGAATACCCCATTGTCACCACGGGTATCCCACACAAGACATACATCAAGTGTTCTCAAATCCTTAAAGACTCAATCCGATAAGATAACTTCAAAGGGAAAACTCAATCCATTACAAGAGAGTAGAGGGCGGAGAAACATCATAAGATCCAACTATAATAGCAAAGCTCGTGATACATCAAGATCGTACCACCTCAAGAACATGAGAGAGAGAGAGAGATCAAACACATAGCTACTGGTACATACCCTCAGCCCCGAGGGAGAACTACTCCCTCCTCGTCATGGAGAGCACCGGGATGATGAAGATGGCCACCGGAGAAGGATTTCCCCCTCCGGCAGGGTGCCGGAACGGGTCTAGATTAGGTTTTGGTGGCTACGGAGGCTTCTGGCGGTGGAACTCCCGATCTATTATGTTCCCCGATGGTTTTAGGGTATATGGATATATATAGGCAGAAGAAATACATCAGGGGAGCCAGGAGGGGCCCACGAGGGTGGAGGGCGCGCCCCCCTGCCTCGTGCTCTCCTCGTTGATCCCCTGATGTGCACTCCAAGTCTCCTGTATTGCTTTCTTTCCAAAAATAAGTTCCGTGAAGTTTCAGGTCAATTGGACTCCATTTGATTTTCCTTTTCTCGATACTCTAAAACAAGGAAAAAATAGAAAACTGGCACTGGGCTCTAGGTTAATAGGTTAGTCCCAAAAATCATATAAAATAGCATATAAATGCATGTAAAACATCCATGGTTGATAATAGAATAGCATGGAACAATAAAAAATTATAGATACGTTGGAGACGTATCAGCATCCCCAAGCTTATTCCTGCTCGTCCTCGAGTAGGTAAATGATAAAAACAGAATTTTTGATGTGGAATGCTACTAATATATTTCTCTAAGTAATTCTTCTTTATTGTGGCAAGAATATTAAGATCCATAAGATTCAAGACAAAAGTTTAATATTGACATAAAAATAATAATACTTCAAGCATACTAACAAAGTAATCATGTCTTCTCAAAATAACATGGGCAAAGAAAGCTATCCCTACAAAATCATATAGTCTGGCTATGCTCCATCTTCACCACACAAAGTATTTAAATCATGCACAACCCCGATGACAAGCCAAGCAATTGTTTCATAATTTTGATGTTCTCAAACTTTTCAATCTTCACGCAATACATGGTGGAATAGAATGGTGGTTGTGGAGAAGACAACAAGGAGAAGATAGTCTCACATCAACTAGGCATATCAACGGGATATGGAGATGCCCATCAATAGATATCAATGTGAGTGAGTAGGGATTGCCATGCAACGGATGCACTAGAGCTATAAATGTATGAAAGCTCAACAAAAGAAACTAGTGGGTGTGCATCCAACTCGCTTTCTCACGAAGACCTAGGGCATTTTGAGGAAGCCCATCATTGGAATATACAAGCCAAGTTCTATAACGAAAGATTCCCACTAGTATATGAAAGTGACAACATAGGAGACTCTCTATCATGAAGATCATGGTGCTACTTTGAAGCACAAGTGTGGTAAAAGGATAGTAGCGTTGCCCCTTCTCTCTTTTTCTCTCTTTTTTTATTTTTTAATTTTTATTTGGGCGTTTTCTCCCTTTTTATGGCCTCTTTTCTCTTCTTTTTTTATTTGGGCTTCTTTGGCCTCTTTTATTTATTTATTTTCATCCGGAGTCTCATCCCGACTTGTGGGGGAATCATAGTATGCATCATCCTTTCCTCACTGGGACAATGCTCTAATAATGATGATCATCACACTTTTGTTTACTTACAACTCAAGAATTACAACTCGATACTTAGAACAAAATATGACTCTATATGAATGCCTCCGGCGGTGTACCGGGATGTGCAGTGACTCATGAGTGACATGTATGAAAGAATTATGAACGGTGGCTTTGCCACAAATACGATGTCAACTACATGATCATGCAAAGCAATATGACAATGATGAAGCGTGTCATAATAAACGGAACGGTGGTAAGTTGCATGGCAATATATCTCAGAATGGCTATGGAAATGCCATAATAGGTAGGTATGGTGGCTGTTTTTAGGAAGGTATATGGTGGGTGTATGATACCGGTGAAAGGTGTGCGGTATTAGGGAGGCTAGCAATGGTGGAAGGGTGAGAGTGCGTATAATCCATGGACTCAACATTAGTCATAAAGAACTCACATACTTATTGCAAAAATCTACTAGTTATCGAAACAAAGTATTACGCGCATGATCCTAGGGGGATATATTGGTAGGAAAATACCATCGCTCGTCCCCGACCACCACTCATAAGGAAGACAATTAATAAATAAATCATGCTCCAACTTCATCACATAACGGTTCATCATACGTGCATGCTACGGGAATCACAAACTTCAACACAAGTATTTATCATATTCACAACTACTCAACTAGCACCTCTAATATTACCACCTTCATATCTCAAAACAATCATCAAGTATCAAACTTCTCATAGTATTCAATGCACTTTATATGAAAGTTTTTATTATATCCCTCTTGGATGCCCATCATATTAGGTCTAAATTTATAACCAAAGAAAATTACCATGCTGCTTAGGACTCTCAAAATAATATAAGTGACGCATGAGAGTTCATATATTTCTATAAAATAAAACCACCACTGTGCTCTAAAAAGATATAAGTGAAGCACTAGAGCAACAACAAACTACTTCGAAAGACATAAGTGAAGATCAATGAGTAGTCGAATAATTATGCAACTATATGAAGATTCTCTAACATTTAATAATTTCAGATCTTGGTATTTTATTCAAACAGAAAGAAAAATTAAATAAAATAAAATGACGCTCCAAGCAAAACACATATCATGTGGTAAACAAAAATATAGCTCCAAGTAAAGTTACCGATGAACAAAGACGAAAGAGGGGATGCCTTCTGGGGCATCCTCAAGCTTAGGCTCTTGTTTGTCCTTCAATATTTCCTTGGGGTACCTTGGGCATCCCCAAGCTTAGGATCTTGCCACTCCTTATTCCATAGTCCATCGAATCTTTACCCAAAACTTGAAAACTTCACAACACAAAACTTAACAGAAAACTCGTAAGCTCCGTTAGCGAAAGAAAACAAAACACCACTTCCAGGTATTGTAATAAACTCATTATTTATTTATATTGGTGTAATATCTACTGTATTCCAACTCATATATGGTTCATAACCTCCGATACTACTCATAGATTCATTAAAATAAGCAAACAACACACGAAAAACAGAATCTGTCAAAAACAGAACAGTCTGTAGTAATCTGTAACTAACGCAAACTTCTGGAATCATAAAATTCTCAAATAAATTGGTGGACCTGAGTAATTTATCTATTAATCATCTGAAAAAATAATTAACTAAATAGCACTCTCCAATAAAAACTGGCAGCAATTCTCGTGAGCGCTGAAGTTTCTGTTTTTTACAGCATGATCGCAAAGACTTTCCCCAAGTCTTCCCAAAGGTTCTACTTGGCACAAACACCAATTAAACACATAAAACCACATCTAAAAAGAGTCTAGATGAATTATTTATTACTAAACAGGAACAAAAAGCAAGGAACAAAAATAAAATTCGGTTGCCTCCCAATAAGCGCTATCATTTAATGCCCCTAGCTAGGCATGATGATTTCAATGATGCTCATATAAAAGATAAGAATTGTAACATAAAGAGAGCATCATGGAGAATACGACTAGCACATTTAAGTCTGACCCACTTCCTATGCATAGGGATTTTGTGAGCAAACAACTTGTGGGAACAATAATCAACTAGCATAGGAAGGCAAAACAAGCATAACTTCAAGATTTTCAACACATAGAGAGGAAACTTGATATTATTGCAATTCCTACAAGCATATATTCCTCCCTCATAATAAGTTTCATTAGAATCATGAATGAATTCAACAATATAACCAGCACCTAAAGCATTCTTTTCATGATCTACAAGCATATAATTTTTATTACTCTCCACATAAGCAAAATTCTTCTGATTCGGAATAGTGGGAGTATCTTAAGAGACTCGAATACTATAAATTGTTTCCACATTAAAAGAGTAATGTTAAGAAAAGGGGTAATCATAATCATGAAAAGTTTTATAAATATAATCACTACCTTTTATAGCATAAGTATCATCACAATAATCATCATAGGTAGGAGGCATGCTATCATCATTGTAAATTTGCATATCAAAACTTGGGAGACTAAAAATATCATCTTCATGAAATGTAGCATCCCCAAGCTTGGGACAAACATTAATTGCAGCAAATATATTCTCAAAAACATCATCTTCATCAAACATAGCATCCCCAACCTTGGGCCTTTTCATATCAGAAGCATAATCACTCTCATCATTAATACTATGGATAGCACCAATAGTATAGCAATTATCATATTCTTCCAAGCAAGTGCCAAAAAGATTTTCAAGATCATAAGAAGTATCATTATCTTTCACAATTATATTTTCATGAGGCACAATAGTAATAGGAGCAGCATTATTTGGGAGAGATATCTTTTTACCTCTCTTCCTTTTTCTTTTCTTCTTCTTCACCACATCATGTGTGGGTTCAATCCTCTTTTTGGAGCTCCTTATTAATGACACTGGTTGAATAGAAGGCTCCTCCTCGTTACCTGATTCATCATAAGAAATAATAGGAGGATATTGGGAAGTCTCTTCCCTTTCATTAGTATTCTCTTCATCTTCTCTTTGTTTTCTTTTATTTATGTAATTGGCAATATAAGGATTTTCAATACAATTCACCGCACAATACATATAAATTTCCTCTAGATCAAAATGAAGAACTCTATCAAGGGCAAATTCTGGAATAACCTTAGTTATACGTTTCATTTCTTCATAACCCAAGAGCAAACTAAGTTCATTATGATGTGCAAGGGAAAGCAAGTCATCACAATTTTTGGACACGATACGATCATGAAAAAATTTGCATTGGGTACTGAAATGATCATGTTCATTGCAAAGTTCACAAGTACGGCTAAGAAAATTTAAATTTTCAGCACAAGCTTCTAGCCTTTCTTGCAACCATTTCGTTTCTAAATGCTTATGCCTCTTGCAATATCTATCTTCCCTATTCAGTGTGTACTTGCAAACCCATTGCACTCCACAAAAATTGACATGTTTATAGGAGACATTTTCATCATAACTAGTGCAATCATCATTAGTACTATGGATATTTAAAGAGTTCATACTAACAACATTGCAATCATGCTCCTCATTCAAAGATTTAGTGCCAAACATTTAAATACATTCTTCTTCTAATACTTTGGCACAATTTTCCTTTCCATCATACTCACGAAAGATATTAAAAAGATGAAGCGTATGAGGCAAACTTAATTCCATATTTTAATTTTCTTTTATAAACTAAACTAGTGATAAAACAAGAAACTAAAAGACTCGATTGCAAGATCTAATGATATACCTTCAAGCACTCACCTCCCCGGCAACGGCGCCAGAAAAGAGCTTGATGTCTACTACACAACCTTTTTCTTGTAGACGTTGTTGGGCCTCCAAGTGCAGAGGTTTGTAGGACAGTAGAAAATTTCCCTCAAGTGGATGACCTAAGGTTTATCAATCCATAGGAGGCGTAGGATGAAGATGGTCTCTCTCAAGCATCCCTGCAACCAAATAACAAAGAGTCTCTTGTGTCCCCAACACACCCAATACAATGGTAAATTGTATAGGTGCACTAGTTCGGCGAAGAGATGGTGATACAAGTGGTATATGGATGGTAGATAAAGGTTTTTGTAATCTGAAAATATAAAAACAACAAGGTAACTAATGATAAAAGTCAGGACAAACGGTATTGCAATGCTAGGAAACAAGGCATAGGGTTCATACTTTCACTAGTGCAAGTTCTCTGAACAATAATAACATAATTGGATCATATAACTATCCCTCAACATGCAAAAAAGAGTCACTCCAAAGTCACTAATAGCGGAGAACAACCGAAGAGATTATGGTAGGGTACGAAACCACCTCAAAGTTATTCTTTCTGATCAATCCGTTGTGCTATTCCTATAAGTGTGACAAACAACCCTAGAGTTCGTAGTAGAATAACACCTTAAGACACAAATCAACCAAAACCCTAATGTCACCTAGATACTCCAATGTCACCTCAAGTATCCGTGGGTATGATTATATGATATGCATCACACAATCTCAGATTCATCTATGCAACCAACACATAGAACCTCAAAGGGTGCCCCAAAGTTTCTACCGAAGATTCAAGACGAAAACGTGTGCCAACCCCTATGCATAGGTTCATGGGGGGAACCCGCAAGTTGATCACCAAAACATGCATCAAGTGGATCAATAGAATACCCCATTGTCACCACGGGTATCCCACGCAAGGCATACATCAAGTGTTCTCAAATCCTTAAAGACTCAATTCGATAAGATAACTTCAAAGGGAAAACTCAATCCATTACAAGAGAGTTGAGGGGGGAGAAACATCATAAGGTCCAACTATAATAGCAAAGCTCGTGATACATCAAGATCGTACCACCTCAAGAACATGAGAGAGAGAGATCAAACACATAGCTACTGGTACATACCCTCAGCCCCGAGGGAGACCTACTCCCTCCTCATCATGGAGAGCACCAGGATGATGAAGATGGCCACCGGAGAAGGATTGCCCCCTCCGTCAGGGTGCCGGAACGGGTCTAGATTGCTTTTTGGTGGCTACGAAGGCTTCTGGCGGCGGAACTCCTGATCTATTGTGCTCCCCGATGGTTTTAGGGTATATGGATATATATAGGCAGAAGAAATACATCAGGGGAGCCATGAGGGGCCCATGAGGGTGGAGGGCGCGCCCAGGGGGGTGGGCGCGCCCCCTACCTCATGCTCTCCTCGTTGATCCCCTGACGTGCACTCCAAGTCTCATGTTTTGCTTTCTTTCCAAAAATAAGTTCCGTGAAGTTTCAGGTCAATTGGACTCCGTTTGATTATCCTTTTCTGCGATACTCTAAAACAAGGAAAAAATAGAAACTGGCACTGGGCTCTAGGTTAAGAGGTTAGTCCTAAAAATCATATAAAATAGCATACAAATGCATATAAAACATCCAAGGTTGATAATATAATAGCATGGAACAATCAAAAATTATAGATACGTTGGAGACATATCAGTTGGTGACATGTGATGACACCATGCCAAGTTTCATGATTTTCAGCCGTGTTTTGGATTTACAGGAACTAAAAAAAATCAAGTTTCTCAATCATTCCGGCCAAGCCACGACACCCAGATGTTTGAAATTTCTTCCCATTTCTTGCATGGGACCTATAAATTCACCCAAAGACACACATGTGATTTTTCAGCAAACTTTGGTGCATTGGAGCATGTGCTTGTAGTTCAAATTTTAATTATGCACTTTAAATGCCCAGAAACTGAATTAATGCGTTAAAACGCCAAACGAACCCGGAATAATTCCAAATTTAAACACGGCACTCATGTACTAGTTGCATGTTCATTGTACGTAAATGTTCTAGCAATTCAAACACCATCCTTTCCCTCCGTAACTCCATTTTGTCTTTCAAAACATAATGAAAAAATCAGGTATATACCACAAACAGTTTACTATAAAGAATCGTGTGGGATGCGATATAAAATATCTTGGCACACCATCTTGTCTGGCTTATGTAGGAAGTTTCGTCGTCTACAGTCCACCGCCCCTGCTTGAACCACACTTGCGTGCCAGTTTCTCGTGGCACCGAGCGAAATTTTTTTGCCACCGCTGAAATATCTATCTCCCCGCCCCCTCCCTCCTACCAAAAGCCACATTTCCACTATTCCTCCTTGCTTTCCAAGTTCAAACCTTCACTGCTGCTTACTGGAAGCTCAGCCTCCTCGCCGGCGACCCTTCTTCTTACAGCGCCGCCTCCTCGCTGGCTACCATTCTTCTTGCAGCGTCGCCTCCTCGCCGGCCACCCTTCTTCTTGCAGCTTCACCTCCTCGCCAGTGACCCTTCTTCTTGATGTGCGGCCTCCTCGCCACCTACCCTTCTTCTTGCTGCGCGGCCTCATCGATATAGTCAGGTAATCCACACCCCACCCACACCATCCTCCTCATTTCCCATCCCACATACCCCGACTGATGCAGCGACACCTTCCACCGAAATCACCGCCCCTACTCCAATTAAGTGCCGCCCATAGCCATTTTACACGCAGTATAATGTGGAGCTAAGTAGCATGCGGCCACATGCGTGAACGAAGTCGCTATGGCTGTCATGTGTGTCGACCGCCAGATCTTGGAGGAGCACCTCGTCTTCGATGCCTCCGTCGACACTGCCGCGTGATTGTCTACGTTAAAATACAGTTCGTGATGTTTTCTCGAGGCCACCGCCAGTGCCTTCTAGTGATTTGTCCTCTGTAATATTAATATGCAATATGATGTTCAGTTAACAGTTTGGTCCTCTGAAATGTAATGTTTAGTTAACACATTGGTCCAACAATGGCTACATTTTGTAGTACTGTTCTCAAGAATTCTTTGTTTTGTTAACTGTTTTATCTTTTAATACATGTTTGTATTTTGCAATGCCATGCTTAGTTAACTATTTTTGTTCATTTGGTTTGCTGTCCATTTAACTGTTTGGTTCAGTTCTGCAATTTGATTTTCATTTGCTGTGGGTACAATTTTGTATTGTTATGCATGTGACACCAATAGAATTTGGCTGTACTCAATACATATTCTACTGATAGTATGGCAACTCTCAGTTAACCTGATCACGATCTTCCTTATGTGTGTTGCAGGGAAACAATGGGAGACACTACGGTTTACCATTGAGGTTTGTTCAAGCATGGTCCTTTGGCTAACAGCACATTATTGTGCAGTTGCAGGAATCATTCTAATATTTAGGTTTCTTACAATTTGGTCTTGCACATGTAGGTCTTGCTGTCAGAGGCTTAGACCCACTGTTCGACCCATTTTGCATATGGGGAAATGAGATGTCCATGAATATCAGTCAAGTCAAGAAACTCAGAGAGATTGTTAGGATGAAGAAACTTGCGACGAATAACATCAAGATCTTTGTTTGCACAATGAAGAAGACATCAGTCAACTATAGGATGGCACCAACTCTTTTACCTTGTTTTTACCCCTTGCACCATTTCAAAATTTACAATAGTGATTTATGCATAGCTTTGTTTTCAGTACTTTTCAAAGCAATTCACCGATGATTGCCTCTCAAACCACCTGCATGGTCAAGAGGCGAGGAAGGTATTCATTCAACACCCACGGTACAATATTGAAGTCTTGCTGAAGAGGACGAAGGTTGGGCGAGCAATTATCCATAGCCACTGGCCTAGAGTTGCAAGGACATTCAACATCACTGAAGGCTCAATATTTGCCTTCCGCTTCTGTAGTTTCCCAGATGAGATTCATCTATCTATTTACTGTGTATGATGCTACTTTCCAAAGGTTTTTGATGCTGCATGTGAAACTTGGTGCTGTTGTGTAATGGCGTAACTGAGTGCCGAAGCTATATGATGTAATTCAATTATGAAATCTTGGTTGCTTTTATACGGATATGAAATATTTGGCGTGTTTTATAAGAAACGTCAGTTTGATTAGTACATGGATTATCAATAATAGGCTAATTACCCTGCTTATTGGGGTTTTCTATTGCAAACGGTTACTTAGACATCACCGTGGGCGATGAACTCAAACAACCCACACGGTTTCTAGAAAGTAGGCGTGTTCGATTAACTAGCAATCACACATGGCTTCTGGCAGCGAACTATTTGCATTAGGCCGCCTTGCACAAACGTTTCCACACAAAGAACTGTGTGGGATGTACATACCTACGGAAATGATTTTCTAGGATTCACTGTGTGGGATGTACATACCTACGGAAATGATTTCTGGGATTCACCATGTGGGATGTACATACCTACGGAAATGATTTCTGGGATTCACCATGTGGGATGTACATACATACGGAAATGATTTCTGGGATTCACCGTGTGGGACGTACATACCTTTGGAAATGATTGGGTTTTGATGCCTCGCCCGATTGCACACGGCCCCAACCTGGGTCCCAGGAGGGCCTATCCCCGACGATTTCTGGGTCATGTGGGAAGGACATCCTATCGCACACACTCACTTGGTGACGGTTCCAAATGCCATCGCGGAAAGGGGTTTTAAACCATTTATTTAGGACGTCGCAGTACCAGTGTACTAATCTAGTTTTAAATATTAGTAGGATGAATGGAAGTGTTCTTACTTGGAGTGGGTTGATCAAGAGTGGCCACAGTCTTTGAAGATGTGCCTAGTGAAGCTCTGGAGCATGTATGAGGAAGAGAACAGACGTAGGCTTAGAGAAACTATTGTCAACACTGAAGAATATTTGAAGATGCGGGATAAAAAGTTGAAGGTGGAGAATGAGCTCAGATTTTTAAATCAGACTTTGCTAAGATGGTGTTGGCGAAGGAGGAGGCACTTCCCTAGTTGGCCCGTGCAAAACAGGTTCTTACTGAACTGAAAGTAGAGGTGGATAAGACGAGCCTGGATGATCTCGATTAGGGAAATGAATATATTGTTCTTATGAAGTTGAACTTGCTATATGTTGTATTGTGCTGTTTTCATGTAGCTACTGTACTGTGATGTTATAATATATTTATGTGCCTGATATGAAATTGGCAAACAGCTGTTCTATATGAAATGTGAATTTGCATAATACTGTAATTATTAATTGTAAACTAATAAACCTGCTAAATGTGTCATGGACCTTTGCAAACGGTTCTAGCAGTAAAAGCTCTTGCGATGGATAGCCCAATGCCACATAGTTTTCTTCATAAAATCGTGTGTGATATAGTTGATAAAAGCAAACAGTTAACCAAGGTAGACCGTGTGTGATAGTTACACCCTCCACACCGGAGCCTACACATAAAACTGTTGGGGAACGTACTAATAATTCAAAATTTTCCTACATGTCACCAAGATCAATATAGGAGATGCTGGCAACGAGAGAGAGAGGGAGTGCATCTTCATACCCTTGAAGATCGCTAAGCGGAAGCGTTACAAGAACGCGGTTGATGGAGTCGTACTCGCGGCGATTAAAATCGTGGAAGATCCGATCAAGCGCCGAACAGACGGCGCCTCCGTGTTCAACACACGTACAGCCCGGGGACGTCTCCTCCTTGATCTAACAAGGGGAGAGGACAAGTTGAGGGATAACTCCGGCAACACGACAGCGTGGTGGTGATGGAGCTCGTGGTTCTCCGACAGGGCTTCCCTAAGCACTACGGAGGAGGAGGTGTTGCAGGAGGGAGGGGCTGCGCCAGGGAAGGGGTGTGGCTGCCCTCTCTCGCCCTCACTATATATAGCGGGAATGGGAGGAGGAGGCACCCCTGGGTTCCCTAGGGGAGGGGCGGCGGCCATAGGGGAAACCCTAGATGGGTTTGGGCATCCCCACCCCTAGGAAACTTGCCCCCCAAGTCGGGAGGGGCAGCTGCCCTGGGGGAGGCGCCCCCACCTCTCCAGGTTACATCAAAGGATGTGGGAGGGGTGCATAGCCCCTTAGTGGTCTGGTGTGACCCCTCCCCTTGGCCCATAAGCCCCCACAACACTTGTCGGGGCCTCCGAAACACCTTTCGGTCACGCTGGTCGTCACCCGGTACTCCCAGAATAATTCCAGACTCCAATACCCTTCGTCCAATATATCGATCTTTACCTCTGGACCATTCCGAAGTTCCTCGTCATGTCTGGGGTCTCATCCGGGACTCCAAACAACCTTCGGTAACCACATACTATTCCCATTACAACTCTAGCGTCACCGAACCTTAAGTGTGTAGACCCTACGGGTTCGGGAACCATGCAGACATGACTGAGACACCTCTTAGGACTATAACCAATAGCGGGATCTAGATACCCATATTGGCTCCCACATGTTCCGCGATGATCTCATCGGATGAACCATGATGTCGAGGATTCAATCAATCCCGTATACAATTCCCTTTGTCTATCGGTATCCCCATACTTCGTTCAATCTCGTTACCGGCAAGTCTCTTTACTCATTCCGTAACGCATGATCCCGTGGCTAACTCCTTAGTCATAGCTCACTATGATGATGCATTACCGAGTGGACCCCAAGATACCTCTCAGTCATACGGAGTGACAAATCCCAGTCTCGATTCGTGCCAACCCAACAGACACTTTCAGAGATACCCGTAGTGCACCTTTATAGCCACCCAGTTATGTTGTGACGTTTGATACAGCCAAAGCACTCCTACGACATCCGGGAGTTGCGCAATCCCATGGTTTAAGGAAATGATACTTGACATTAGAAAAGCTCTAGCAAACGAACTACATGATCTTGTGCTATGCTTAGGATTGGGTCTTTGTCCATCACATCATTCTCCTAATGATGTGATCCCGTTATCAACGACATCCAATGTCCATGGCCAGGAAACCATAACCATCTATTGATCAACAAGCTAGTCAACTAGAGGCTTACTAGGGACATGTTGTGGTCTATGTATTCACACATGTATTACGGATTCCGGTTAATACAATTATAGCATGAACAATAGACAATTATCATGAACAAGGAAATATAATAATAACCATTTTATTATTACCTCTAGGGAATGTTTCCAACAGTCTCCCACTTGCACTAGAGTCAATAATCTAGTTCGCATCGCCATGTGATCAACACTCATAGTTCACATCACCATGTGACTAACACCCAATGAGTTTACTAGAGTCAATAATCTAGTTCACATCACCATGTGATTAACACTCAATGAGTTCTAGGGTTTGATCATGTTATGCTTACGAGAGAGGTTTCAGTCAACGGGTCTGCAACATTCAGATCCGTGTGTTCTTCGCAAATCTCTATTTCATATTGTCTATGTTGCTACTATGCTCCACTTGGAGCTATTCCAAATGGTTGCTCCACTATACGTATCCGGTTTTCTACTCAGAGTCATCCGGATAGGTGTTAAAGCTTGCATTGACGTAACCCTTTACGCCGAACTCTTCATCACCTCCTTAATCGAGAAACATTTCCTTATTCCCAAGGACAATTTTGACCGTTGTCCAATGATCCACTCCTGGATCACTCTTATACCCCCCTTGCCAAACACGTGGTAAGGCACATTGCGGTACACAGCATGGCATATCGTATAGAGCCTATGGCTAAGGCATATATAGGGGACGACTTTCATCCTTTCTCTTTCTTCTACCATGGTCGAGCATCAAGTCTTAACTTCACACCTTACAACTCAGGAAAGAACTCCTTCTTTGAATGATCCATCTTGAACTCCTTCAAGATCATGTCAAGGTATGTGCTTTTTGAAAGTCTTATCAGGCGTCTTGACCAATATATCTAGATCTTGACACCCAATATGTAAGCAGTTTTACACAGGTCTTCCTTTGAAAAACTCCATTCAAACAACCCTTTATGCTTTCCAAAAATTCTACATCATTTCCGATCAACAATATGCCATCCACATATATCTATCAGAAATGCTGTAGTGCTCCCACTCACTTTCTTGTAAATACAAGTTTCCTGCAAACTTTGTATGAACCAAAAGCTTTGATCACCTTATCAAAGCTTATGTTCCAACTCCGAGATTCTTGCTCTACTCCATAGAAGGATCGCTGGAGCTTGCATACATTTTAGCATCCTTAGGATCGACAAAACCTTCTGGTTGTATCACATGCAACCTTTCCTCACGGAAACCGTTAAGGAAACTTTGTTTTGACATCCATCTGCCAGATTTCATAAATGAAAATGCAGCAACTGCTAACAGAATTCTAACAGACTTTAGCATCGCTATGATTGAGAGAGTCTCATCACAGTTAACTCCTTGAACTTGTCGGAAACTTCTTTGAGACAAGTTGAGCTTCATAAATGGTGATATTACCATCAGCATCTGTCTTCTTCTTAAGGATCCATTTATTCTCAATGGATTGCCGATCATCCGGCAAGTCCACCAAAGTCCATATTTTGTTCTCATACATGGATCCTATCTCAGATTTCATGGCTTCCAGCCATTTGATGGAATCCAGGCCCACCATCGCTTCTTCATAGCTCATAGGTTCATTGTTGTCCAACAACATGACCTTTAAGACAGGGTTACCACTCAGAAGTTGTACACACCCTTGTCGACCTACGAGATTTGATAGTAATTTGATCTGAATCTTCATGATTATCATCATTAGCTTTCTCTTCAACTAACGTAAGTGCCATAAAAACATCTTTATGTGATGCGCTACTTTCTGGTTCAAGTGAAGGTTCAACAACCTCCTCAAGTTCTATCTTCCTCCCACTCAATTCTTTTGAGAGAACTCTTTCTCGAGAAAGGACATGTTCTTAGCGACAAACACTTTGCCCTCATATCTGACATAGAAGGTATACCCAATCATCTTGTTTGGGTATTCTATGAAGACACAATTTTCCGCTTTGGGTTCGAGCTTTTCTGGCCGAAGCCTATAGACATAAGCATCGTAGCCCCAAACCTTAAGAAACAACAACTTAGGTTTCTTGCCAAACCATAGTTCATATGATGTCGTCTCCATGGACTTAGATGGTGCCCTATTTATAGTGAATGTAATTATCTCTAATGTATAACCCCAAAATGATAGCGGTAGATCGGTAAGAGACATCATAGATCCCACCATATCCAATAGGGTGTGATTACGATGTTCGGACACACCATTATGCTATGGTGTTCCAGGTGGCGTCAACTGTGAAGTGATTCCACCTTGTCTTTAGTGATTGCCAAACTCATATACTCTCCCCTTGATCATATCGTAGGAACTTGATCTTCTTTTTATGACGATTCTTAACTTCACTCTGAAATTGCTTGAACTTTTCAAATGTTTCAGACTTATGCTTCATTAAGTAAATATACCCATATCTACTCAATTCATCGGTGAAGGTGAGAAAATAATGATATCCACCATGTGCGTCAACACTCATCGGACCGCACACATCAGCATGTGTGATTTCCAACAAGTCACTTGCCCGTTCCATTGTTACAGAAAACGGGGTTTTAGTCATCTTGCCTACGAGGCATGGTTTGCATGTGTCAGGTGATTCAAAATCAAGTGACTCCAAAAGTCCATTAGTATGGAGGTTCTTCATGCGCTTTACATCAATATGACCTAAGCGGCAGTGCCACAAGAAAGTGGTACTATCATTATCAACTCTACATCTTTTGGCATCAATGTTATGACCATGTGTATCACTACGAACAAGATTCAATAAACCATTCACATTGGGTGCATGACCATAGAAGGTATTATTCATGTAAATAGAATAACCATTATTCTTTGACTTAAATGAATAACTGTATTGCAATAAACATGATCTAATCATGTTCATGCTCAATGCAGACACCAATACAAACAACATTTATCTGGGTTTAACACTAATCCCGAAGGTAGAGGGAGTGTGCGATGGTGATCATATCATCCTTGGAAACACTTCCAACACACATCGTCACCTCGCCTTTGTCTAGTCTCCGTTTCTTCCGTAGCTTTTGTTTCGAGTTACCAATATTAGCAACTGAACCAGTATCTAATACCCATGTGCTACTAGGAGTACTAGTAAGGTACACATCAGTAACACATATATCAAATATACTTTTGTTGAAGTTGCCAGCCTTCTTATCTACCAAGATTTGAGGCAGTTCCGCTACTAGTGAGCATTCCCCTAATAGAAGCACTTCGTCTCGGGTTTGGGTTCTTGGGTTTCTTCACTGGAGCAGCAACTGGCTTGCCATTCATGAAGTTTCCCTTCTTGCCCCTGCCCTTCTTTGAAACTAGTGGTCTTGTTAACCATCAACACTTGATGCTCCTTCTTGATTTCTACCTTTATGGCCTTAAGCAGGACGAACAGCTCTGGGATCATCTTCCCTTGAATGTTATAGTTCATCATGAAACTCTAGCAGCTTGGTGATAGTGAATGGAGAACTTTTTTCAACCACTCTCTTATCTGGAAGATTAACTCCCACTTGATTCAAGTGATTGAAGTACCCAGACATTCTGAGCACATGCTCACGGGCTGAGCTATTATCCTCCATCTTGTAGGCAAAGATCTTGTCAGAGGTCTCAAACCTCTCAACACGGGCATGAGCCTGAAATACCAATTTCAGCTCTTGGAACTTCTCATATGTTCCATGTCGTTCAAAACGCTTTTTGAGCCCTGACTCTAAGCCATAAAGAATGGCGCACTAAACTATCAGGTAGTCATCAGAATGTGTCTGTCAGATGTTCACAACATCCACAGACGATGCCAAAGGGGTTGGCACACCGAGCGGTGCATCAAGGACAGAAGCCTTCTATGTAGCAGTGAGGACAATCCTCACACTACATCCCTAGTCCGCACAATTGCTTACAATATCTTTCAACTTAGTCTTTCTCTAGGAGCATATTAAAACAAGGAGCTAAAGCACGAGCTATTAATCCACAACATAATTTGCAAAGACAATTTAGACTATGTTCATGATAATTAAGTTCATCTAATCATATTATTTAATGAACTCCCACTTAGATAGACATCCCTCTAGTCATCTAAGTGATACATGATCCGAATTGACTAGGTCGTGTCCGATCATCACGTGAGACGGACTAGTCAACAATGGTGAACATCTGCATGTTGATCGTATCTACTATACGACCCTTGTTCGAGCTTTCAGTCTCTTGTGTTCCAAGGCCATGTCTGTACATGCTAGGCTCATCAAGTCAACCTAAGTGTTTCCCATGTGTAAATCTAGCTTACACCCATTGTATGCGAACGTTAGAATCTATCACACCCGATCATCATGTGGTGCATCAAAACAACGAACCTTCGCAATGGTGCATAGTTAGGGGGAACACATTTTTTGAAATTCTTCAGTGAGGGATCATCTTATTTTATGCTACCATTGTTCTAAGAAAATAAGATGCAACCATGACAAACATCACATGCAAATCATAAAGTTACATGATATGGCCAATATCATCTTGCGCCTTTGATCTCCATCTCCGAGGCGCGGCATGATCACCTTTGTCACCAACATGACACCATGATGTCCATCATCGTGTCTTCATGAAGTTGTCTCGCCAACTATTACTTCTACTACAATGGCTAATGGTTAGCAATAAAGTAAAGTAATTACATGGCATTTTTCATTGACACACAGGTCATACAATAAATTAAGACAACTCCTATGGCCCTTGCCGGTTGTCATACTCATCAACATGCAAGTCGTGACTCCTATTACAAGAACATGATCAATCTCATACATCATATATATATAATTCATCACATCCATTTGTCCATATCACATCACATAGCATACCCTGCAAAAACAAGTTGGACGTCCTCTAATTGTTGTTGCATGTTTTACGTGGTTGCTATGGGTTTCTAGCAAGAACATTTCTTACCTACGCAAAAGCCACAATAGTGATATGCCAACTGCTATTTAGCCTTCATAAGGACCCTCTTCATCAAATCCGATCCGACTAAAGTGGGAGAGACAGACACCCGCTAGCCACCTTATGCATCCAGTGCATGTATGTTAGTGGAACCAGTCTCATGTAAGTGTACGTGTAAGGTCGGTCCGGGACGCTTCATCCCACAATGCTGCCGAATCAAGATAAGACTGATAACGGTAAGAAAATTAACCAAATCATCGCCCACAACTACTTTTTGTTCTACTCGTGCGTAGAATCTACGCATAGACCTAGCTCATGGTGCCACTGTTGGGGAACGTAGTAATAATTCAAAATTTTCCTACGTGACACCAAGATTAATCTAGGAGATGCTAGCAACAAGAGAGAGGGAGTGCATCTTCATACCCTTGAAGATCGCTAAGTGGAAGCATTACAAGAACGCGGCTGATGGAGTCGTACTCGCGGCGATTCAAATCATGGAAGATCCGATCAAGTGCCGAACGGACGGCGCCTCCGCGTTCAACACACATACATCCCGGGGACATCTCCTCCTTCTTGATCTAGCAAGGCGATAGGAGAAGTTGAGGGAGAACTCTGGCAGCACGGCGGCGTGGTGGTGATGGAGCTCGTGGCTCTCCGGCAGGGCTTCACTAAGCACTACGGAGGAGGAGGAGGAGGAGGTGTTGGAGGACGGAGGGGCTACGCCAGCGAAGGGGTGCGGCTGCCCTCTCTCTCCATCACTATATATAGGGGGGACGGGGAGGAGGAGGTGCCCTAGGGGTACCTAGGGGAGGGGCGGCGGCCATAGGGGAAACCCTAGATGGGTTTGGGCGCCCCCACCCCTAGGAAACTTGCCCCCCAAGTCGGGAGGGGCGGCTACCCTAGGGGAGGCGCCCCACCTCTCCAGGTTACGTGACAGGGGGTGGGAGGGGCGCACAGCCCCTTAGGGGGCTGGTGTGCCCCCTCCCCTTGGCCCATAAGGCCCCCCAACGCTTGTCGGGGACTCCGAAACACCTTTCAGTCACGCTGGTCGTCACCCGGTACTCCCAGAACAATTCCGGACTCCAATACCCTTCATCCAATATATCGATCTTCACCTCCGGACCATTCCGGAGTTCCTCGTCATGTCCGGGATCTCATCCGGGACTCCGAAAAACCTTCAGTAACCACATACTGTTCCATGATGACCTCATCGGATGAACCACGATGTCGGGGATTCAATCAATCCCGTATACAATTCCCTTTGTCTATCGGTATGTTACTTGCCCGAGATTCGATCGTCGGTATCCCCATACCTTGTTCAATCTCGTTACTGGCAAGTCTCTTTACTCATTCCGTAACCCATGATCCCGTGGATAACTCCTTAGTCACATTGAGCTCATTATGATGATGCATTACCGAGTGGGCCCAGAGATACCTCTCCGTCATACGGAGTGACAAATCCCAGTCTCGATTCGTGCCAACCCAACAGACACTTTAGGAGATACCTGTAGTGCACCTTTATAGCCACCCAGTTATGTTGTGACGTTTGGTACACCCAAAGCACTCCTACGGCATTCGGGAGTTGTGCAATCTCATGGTCTAAGGAAATGATATTTGACATTAGAAAAGCTCTAGCAAATGAACTACACGATCTTGTGCTATGCTTAGGATTGGGTCTTTGTCCATTACATCATTATCCTAATGATGTGATCCTGTTATCAATGACATCCAATGTCCATGGTCAGGAAACCATAACCATCTATTGATCAACGAGCTAGTCAACTAGAGGCTTACTAGGGACATGTCATGGTCCGTATTCACACATGTATTACGGTTTCCGGTTAATACAATTATAGCATGAACAATAGACAATTATCATGAACAAGGAAATTTAATAATAATATTGCCTCTAGGGCATATTTCCAACAAAAATTGTGTGGGATGTACGTACGAACGGAAACGTTTTCCCTGGACTGACTGTGTGAGATGTACATAAGAACGGAAAAGTACTCCTTGGATTGACTGTGTGTGATATACATACGAACGGAAATGTTTTTCTGGAGTTCACCGTGTGGGATATACATACCTACGGAAATTATTTTCTCGGATTACCGTGTGGGATGTACAACCTACGGAAAAGATTGGGTTTTGATGCCTCGCCCGATCGCACACGACCCCAACCTGGGTCCCAGGAGGGCCTATCCCCGACGATTTCTGGGTCATGTGGGAAGGACACCCTATTGCACACACTCACTTGGCAACGGTATCAAATTTCGTCGCAGAAAGGGGTTAAAACCATTTGTTTAGGACCGACGTGCACCAGTTATTGTTCTGATTGCATTACTCCATTTTTCCATGAACTTAATACACTAGATGCAAGCTAGATAGCGGTCGATGTGTGGAGTAATAGTAGTAGATGCAGGCAGGAGTCGGTCTACTACTATTGGACATTATGCCTATATAACGATCATTGCCTGTATATCGTCATAATTATTTGAAGTTCTATCAATTGCCCAACAGTAATTTGTTTACCCGTCATATGCTATTTTTCTCGAGAGAAGCTACTCGTGAAATCAACGGCCCCCGGGTCTCTTCTTTATCATATTTGCCTTTCAAATCTATTTTTATTCGCCTTTATTTTTAGATCTATTAATACAAAAAAGCCAAAATACCTTGCTATAATTTTATTATTTATTTTATCTCACGTTCCCACGAGATCTATTTATCCAACCTACCACTACTTTCTCTATCTTTTTACCCGGGAGGGATTGAAAACCCTCTTACACGTCAGGTTGCATGTATTTGTTATTTGTGTGCATGTACTGTTTACATATTGTTGTGTGGTTCTCCTACTAGTTCGATAACCTTGATCTCATCACCGAGGGAAATACCTACCTTAGTTGTGCTGATATCCCTTCCTCTTTGGGGAAATACCGATGTAGTTCAAGCCGCATCAGAAGGAATTTCTGGTGCCATTGCCGGGGAGACATCATCAACATATATCAGTTTCCTAATCAAAAATCCCATCTCCTTGCAATTTACATTATTTTCCATTTGCCTCTCGTTTTCATCTCCCCCACTGCAGAAAAATTTGTCATTTTATTCGCGCTCTTTTTCATTCGCCAATTTCTCGCCAGATCTGTTTTTCGTGTGCAATTTTGTTTGTCACTTTTTGTCTCTATGGATAGTTCTCACTCTATTGCACACACCCCCGAGAACAAGGTTCTTAACTTCAAACAAACGGGAGGGGAGAATTTAAAAGATGCTTGGTATAGGATTTTCAAAGCTCATAATAGATCTATTCGTAAGTAATCTACCGTTGTTCTTCTTCACTGTTTTTATGTGGGCATCACCACTTGGTTTAGATTCATCCTTGATATGATTACCAGAGGTAATTTATTTTTTTCTTTTTATATCTGTTCTTGAGTGTTTAAACAATTATGCATCTATTATGATTGTGTTTTTATGTTTTAATTAGTGTTTGTACCAAGCAAAGCCTTTGGGATCATGTTGGGTGATAGTTGATTTGATCTTGTTGGAAAACAGAAACTTTTGCATCCAATGAAACCATTTTGAAAAATCACAGAATTGTCGAAAGCTTCTGACTTTTTTAAAAAAGATTGATATAGAAATTTCCTACATCATACTAATTTTTCAGAATTTTTGGAGTTACATAAGTATACAAAGTTTTTAGATTGCTACACACTATTCTGTTTTTGAAAAATTTTGTTTTCTTTGCGTTGTGTGCTTATTTTGATGAATCTATGGACTCTATCGGGGCATATGAGCCATAGCAAAGTTGGAATACAGTAGATATAATGCAAGAATAAAATATGAATCGGTTTGCAACAGTACATAGAGTAGTGATTTTGTTTGTTATACTAATGGATCTCATGAAGGTTTTGTGTAGTTTTGTGTGATTGAAGTTTTCAAGTTTTGGGTGAGATCACGATGGATGAAGGAATAAGGAGTAAGAAGAGGCTAAGATTGGGGATGCCCCCGAGTGGCATCCCCTATTTCTTCTAACGACCATCGGTATTTTACTTGGAGCTATATTTTTATTCGTCACATATCATGAGTAATGCTTGGAGTGTATTGTATTATATGAGTCTTTGCTTGTTTTTCTTTTTATTTTGTGTCATCTATCCTTGCTTGACACACCTATTTGAGAGAGCCAAAATTATGCTTCTATTTGTTAGAATTGCTCTTTATGCTTCACTTAAATCTTTTTGAGCTATGGAATTGCTCTAGTGCTTCACTTATATCTTTTTTAGCACTGTGTGCTTTAGTATTTTTGAAGAAATTCTCTCATGCTTCACTTACATTATTTTGAGAGAAGAAACTTTTATGCTCATGTTCTTCACTTAGATTTGTTGAGCTATCAAAAGCAACAAATGAAATTAGTACCAAAGTGATAGATATTCAAGAGGGATATAATAAAAACTTTCATGAAGATCATTGGACAAAATAAACTTCATTCTTTGTAATAGTTTTGTGATATGATGATATAATATGTGAGTCATGTTGATGAGTAATTATGCTTTAGTAAGAATATTGATGTTAAGGTTTGTGATTCCCTACGCAAGCACGAAGGTCAATAGTTATGCAATGAAATTACATCCTACTTGTGGTTCATTATTCGGTGGTAGTTATGCTTAATGCTCGCTTATGAGATTTTTTGTTTCTTGGTTGGATGCTTCCCAATCTTTTGCTAGCCCTCACTTGTACCAAGTAGAATTACTACTTGTGCATCCAAAATCCTTAAACCCGGTTTTTGCCATATGAGTCCACTATACCTACATATATTCGGTATTTCCGTGTCGTTATAAGAAAATTTGTATGTGCCATCTCTAATCTTCAAAATAAATTTCCTTTTTTTTGTGCTAGTGTCGCTCATGAAACGGTAGGGGGTGGCTGATATCTTTCCATGCTAGCTGTGTTATTGTCAAGATGGTGTTTATTCACTTGTCATTGCACGAGAGTACGACAGAGTTGTTAGGGATGCCTAGTCCCAAAATGAAAAATGAATTTACTTTATGTTGTCCAATAATAAATTCCTTGGAAAGTGTTGGTATGGACGGCACTCGTGGATTCAGTTAGCCGTGGAATGTGAAAGTATGGTGGAAAATGGAATAAACTTTATTTTCTATTTGGGAACCGCCTATGATATATCTAGTGTTGGGGAACGTAGCAATAATTCAAAAAAAATCCTATGTGTCACCAAGATCAATCTAGGAGATGCTAGCAATGAGAGAGAGGGAGTGCATCTTCATACCTTTGAATATCGCTAAGTGGAAGCGTTACAAGAACGTGGTTGGTGGAGTCGTACACGTAGCAATTCAGATCGCGGTCGATTCCGATCTAAGAGCCGAACAACGGCGCCTCCGCGTTCAACACACATGCAGCACGGTGACGTCTCCCGAGCCTTGATCCAGCAAGGAGGAGGGAGAGGTTGGGGAAGACAACTCCAGCAGCAGCACGATGACATGGTGGTGGAGCAGCATGGTTCTCCAGAAGAGCTTCGCCAAGCAATACGAAAGACGAGGTGGTGGAGAGGTAGGGCTGCGCCGAGAGAGAGAGACCTTCGTATCTGGTAGCCCCAAGACCCCCACTATATATAGGAGGAGGGGAGGGGGCTGCGCCCCCTCTAGCGTTCCTACCCTAGGGGGCGGCAGCCCTAGATGGGATTGAGGCGGGCGGCCAAGGGGGAGAGAGGGTGCGCGCCTAGGGTGGGCCTTAGGCCCATCTACACCTAGGGTTTCCCCCTCTCCCCTTGTGCCGCAACTTGGGCCTTGGTGGGAGGAGCACCAGCCCACTCAGGGGCTGACCCCTTCCCACTCTTGGCCCATGCAAGCCTCCGGGGCTGGTGGCCCCTCCCGGTGGACCCTCGGAACCCTTCTGATGGTCCCGGTACATTACCGGTGATGCCCGGAACACTTCCGGTGTCCAAATCCTCACTTTCTAAATGTAAGTCTTTACCTCTGGACCATTCCGGAACTCCTCGTGACGTCCGGGATCTCATCTGGGACTCCGAACAACATTCGGTAACCATGTACATACTTTCCCTATAAACCTAGCGTCATCGAACCTTAAGTGTGTAGACCCTACAGGTTCGGGAACCATGCAGGCATGACCGAGAAATCTCTCCGGACAATAACCAACAACAGGATCTGGATACCCATGTTGGCTCCCACATGTTCCACGACGATCTTATCGGATGAACCATGATGTCGGGGATTCAATCAATCATGTATACAATTCCCTTTGTCTAAATCCTATACAACATTTTGCTCTTGACATTCTTGCCTGCTTGCATTATGGTAAACCCCATATGTCTCGTAATCTTATTGGCATTATTTGTCACTATCATTTTGAGTCCCTTGATTCAATATGTTGCGAATGCTCGCAATCATCAATCGAAACTAGAAGTTTGTTGGAAATATGCCCTAGAGGCAATAATAAAATGGTTATTATTATATTTCTTTATTCATGATAATTGTCTATTGTTCATGCTATAATTGTGTTATCCGGAAATCGTAATACATGTGTGAATACGTAGACCACAACACATCCCTAGTGAGCCTCTAGTTGACTAGCTCGTTGATCAAAAGATGGTCATGGTTTCCTGACTATGGACATTAGATGTCATTGATAACGGGATCACATCATTAGGGGAATGATGTGATGGACAAGACCCAATCCTAAGCATAGCTCAAAGATCGTGTAGTTCGTTTGCTGTAGCTTTTCTGAATGTCAAGTATCATTTCCTTAGACCATGAGATTGTGCAACTCCCGGACACCGTAGGAGTGCCTTGGGTGTACCAAACGTCACAACGTAACTGGGTGACTATAAAGGTACATTACAGGTATCTCCGAAAGTGTCTGTTGGGTTGGCACGAATCGAGACTGGGATTTGTCACTCCGTATGACGGAGCGGTATCTCTGGGCCCACTCGGTAATGCATCATCATAATGAGCTCAATGTGATCAAGTGGTTGATCACGGGATCATGCGTTACGGTACGAGTAAAGTGACTTGCCAGTAACGAGACTGAACAAGGTATTGGGATACTGACGATCGAGTCTCGGGCAAGTAACGTACCGATTGACAAAGGGAATTGTATACGGATTGATTGAATCCTCGACATCATGGTTCATCCGATGAGATCATCGTGGAGCATGTGGGAGCCAACATGTGTATCCAGATCCCGCTGTTGGTTACTGACCGGAGAGTCATCTCGGTCATGTCTGCATGTCTCCCGAACCCGTAGGGTCTACACACTTAAGGTTCGGTGACGCTAGGGTTGTTAGGAAGACTTGTATGTGATTACCGAATGTTTTTCGGAGTCCCAGATGAGATCCCGGACGTCACGAGGAGTTCCGAAATGGTCCGGAGGTGAAGATTTATATGTAGGAAGTTGTCATACGGTCACCGGAAAGGTTCGGGGGCATATCGGTATTGTACCGGGGCCACCAGAGGGGTTCCGGGGGTCCACCGGGAGGGGCCACCTCTCTCGGAGGGCCTAATGGGCTGTAGAGGAAAGGGGAACCAGCCCTACATGGGCTGGCCGCATCCACCCCTTGGGCCCATGCGCCTCGGGTTGGGGGGAAACACTAAAGGGGGTGCCCCCTTGCTTGGGGGGCAAGCCCCCTCCCCTTGGCCACCGCCCCCCTCTATATCTCATCTAGAGGAGGCCGGCCCCCTTCCTCCTTCCCCTATAAATAGAGGGGCAAGGGGAGGGCTCCAGAGAACATCCAAGGCACAGCCCCTCCCCTCCCCAACACCTCTCCTCCTCCATAAGAGCTTGGCGAAGCCCTGCCCGAGTATTGCAGCTTCACCACCACCACACCGTCGTGCTGCTGTTGGAGCCCTCTTCCTCAACCTCTCCCTCCTCCTTGCTAGATCAAGGCGCGGGAGACGTCCTCGCTCCGTATGTGTGTTGAACGCGGAGGTGCCGTCCGTTCGGCACTAGGATCTTCGGTGATTTGGATTACGACGAGTACGACTCCATCAACCCCGTTCTCTTGAACGCTTCCACTCGTGATCTACAAGGTTATGTAGATGCACTCCTCTCTCCCTCATTGCTAGATGACTCCATAGATTGATCTTGGTGATGCATAGAAAATTTTAAAATTCTGCTATGTTCCCCAACAATGGCATCATGAGCTAGGTCTATGCGTAGTTACTATGCACGAGTAGAACACAAAGCAGTTGTGGGCGTCAAAATTGTCAATTTGCTTGCCGTTACTAGTCTTGTCTTGATTCGGCGGCATCGTGGGATGAAGCGGCCCGGACTGACCTTACACGTACGCTTACGTGAGACTGGTTCCACCGATTGACATGCACTAATTGCATAAGGTGGCTAGCGGGTGTCTGTCTCTCCCACTTTAGTCGGATCGGACTCGATGAACAGGGTCCTTATGAAGGGTAAATAGAAATTGGCAATTCATGTTGTGGTTTTGGCGTAGGTAAGAAATGTTCTTGCTAGAAACCTATAGCAGCCACGTAAAAACTTGCAACAACAATTAGAGGACGTCTAACTTGTTTTTGCAGCAAGTGTTTTGTGATGTGATATGGCCAAAGGATGTGATGAATGATATATGTGATGTATGAGATGATCATGTTCTTGTAATAGGAATCACGACTTGCATGTCGATGAGTATGACAACCGGCAGGAGCCATAGGAGTTGTCTTTATTTATTTATGACCTGCGTGTCAACATAAACGTCATGTAATTACTTTACTTTATTGCTAAAGCGTTAGCCATAGAAGTAGAAGTAATAGATGACGAGACAACTTCAAGAAGACACGATGATGGAGATCATGGTGTCATGCCGATGACAACGATGATCATGGAGCCCCGAAGATGGAGATCAAAAGGAGCAAATGATATTGGCCATATCATGTCACTATTTGATTGCATGTGATGTTTATCATGTTTTACATCTTATTTGCTTAGAACGACGGTAGCTTAAATAAGATGATCCCTCGAAATAATTTCAAGAAAGTGTTCCCCCTAACTGTGCACCGTTGCGAAGGTTCGTTGTTTCAAAGCACCACGTGATGATCGGGTGTGATAGATTCTAACATTCGAATACAACAGGTGTAAGCCAGATTTACACAAGCAATACACTTAGGTTGACTTGACGAGCCTAGCATGTACAGACATGGCCTCGGAACACAGAAGACCGAAAGGTCGAGCATGAGTCGTATAGAAGATACGATCAACATGAAGATGTTCACCGATGTTGACTAGTCCGTCTCGCGTGATGATCGGACACGGCCTAGTTAACTCGGATCATGTTATACTTAGATGACTGGAGGGATGTCTATCTGAGTGGGAGTTCATTGAATAATTTGATTAGATGAACTTAATTATCATGAACTTAGTCTAAAATCTTTACAATATGTCTTGTAGATCAAATGGCCCACGTTGTCCTCAACTTCAACGCGTTCCTAGAGAAAACCAAGCTGAAAGACGATGGCAACAACTATACGGACTGGGTCCAGGACTTGAGGATCATCCTCATAGCTGCCAAGAAAGATTATGTCCTAGAAGCGCTGCTAGGTGACGCACCCGTCCCACAGAACCAAGACGTTATGAACGCTTGGCAGTCACGTGCTGATGATTACTCCCTCGTTCAGTGCGGCATGCTTTACCGCTTAGAACCGGGGCTCCAAAAGCGTTTTGAGAGACACAGAGCATATGCGATGTTCAAAGAGCTGAAAATGGTTTTTCATGCTCATGCCCGGGTCGAGAGATATGAAGTCTCCGACAAGTTCTTCAGCTGTAAGATGGAGGAAAATAGTTCTGTCAGTGAGCACATACTCAAAATGTCTGGGTTGTATAACTGCTTGACTCATCTGGGAGTTAATCTCCCGGATGACGCGGTCATTGACAGAATCCTTCAGTCGCTTCCACCGAGCTACAAGAGCTTTGTGATGAACTTCAATATGCAGGGGATGGAAAAGACCATTCCTGAGGTATATTCAATGCTGAAATCAGCAGAGGTAGTAGTCAAAAAGGAACATCAAGTGTTGATGGTGAATAAAACCACTAAGTTCAAGAAAGGCAAGGGTAAGAAGAACATCAAGAAGGACGGCAAGGGAGTTGCCGCGCCCGGTAAGCAAGCTACCGGGAAGAAGCCAAAGAATGGACCCAAGCCCGAGACTGAGTGCTTTTATTGCAAGGGAAGTGGTCACTGGAAGCGGAACTGCCCCAAATACTTAGCGGACAAGAAGGCCGGCAACACTAAAGGTATATGTGATATACATGTAATTGATGTGTACCTTACCAGTACTCGTAGTAGCTCCTGGGTATTTGATATCGGTGCGGTAGCTCACATTTGTAACTCAAAGAAGGAGCTGTGGAATAAACGGACACTGGCAAAGGACGAGGTGACGATGCGCGTCGGGAATGGTTCCAAGGTCGATGTGATCGCCGTCGGCACGCTGCCTCTACATTTACCTACGGGATTAGTTTTAAACCTCAATAATTGTTATTTAGTGCCAGCTTTGAGCATGAACATTGTATCAGGATCTCGTTTAATTCGAGATGGCTACTCATTTAAATCCGAGAATAATGGTTGTTCTATTTATATGAGAGATATGTTTTATGGTCATGCTCCGATGGTGAATGGTTTATTCTTAATGAATCTTGAGCGTAATGCTACACATATTCATAGTGTGAATGCCAAAAGATGTAAGGTTGATAATGATAGTCCCACATACTTGTGGCACTGCCGCCTTGGTCACATAGGTGTCAAACGCATGAAGAAGCTCCATGCAGATGGACTTTTAGAGTCTCTTGATTACGAATCATTTGACACGTGCAAACCATGCCTCATGGGTAAAATGACCAAGACTCCGTTCTCAGGAACAATGGAGCGAGCAACCAACTTATTGGAAAACATACATACTGATGTGTGCGGTCCAATGAGTGTTGAGGCTTGCGGTGGCTATCGTTATGTTCTCACCCTCACTGATGACTTGAGTAGATATGAGTATGTCTACTTAATGAAACACATGTCTGAGACCTTTGAAAAGTTCAAGGAATTTCAGAGTGAGGTTGAGAATCAACGTGACAGGAAAATCAAGTTCTTGCGATCAGATCATGGGGGAGAATACTTGAGTCACGAATTTGGCACACACTTAAGAAAATGTGGAATAGTTTCACAACTCACACCGCCTGGAACACCTCAGTGTAATGGTGTGTATGAACGTCGTAATCGCACTCTATTAGATATGGTGTGATCTATGATGTCTCTTACCGATTTACCGCTGTCATTTTGGGGCTATGCTTTAGAGACTGCCGCATTCACTTTAAATAGGGCTCCGTCGAAATCCATTGAGACGACACCGTATGAATTATGGTTTGGGAAGAAACCTAAGATGTCGTTTCTAAAAGTTTGTGGATGCGATGCTTATGTCAAGAAACTTCAACCTGAAAAGCTCGAACCCAAATCGGAAAAATGCATCTTCATAGGATACCCTAAAGAAACTGTTGGGTATACCTTCTACCTCGGATCCGAAGGCAAGATCTTTGTTGCCAAGAATGGGTCCTTTCCGGAGAAAGAGTTTCTCTCGAAAGAAATAAGTGGGAGGAAAGTAGAACTTGATGAAGTATTGCCTCTTGAACCGGTAAGTGGCGCAGCTCAAGAAAATGTTCCTGAAGTGCCTGCACCGACTAGAGAGGAAGTTAATGATGATGATCATGAAACTTCAGATCAGGTTGCTACTGAACTTCGTAGGTCCACGAGGACACGTTCCGCACCAGAGTGGTACGGCAACCCTGTCTTGCAAATCATGTTGTTAGACAACGGTGAACCATCGAACTATGAAGAAGCGATGGCGGGCCCGGATTCCGACAAATGGCTGGAAGCCATGAAATCCGAGATAGGAACCATGTATGAAAACGAAGTATGGACTTTGACTGACTTGCCCGTTGATCGGCGAGCCATAGAAAATAAATGGATCTTTAAGAAGAAGACAGATGCGGATGGTAATGTGACCATGTATAAAGCTCGGCTTGTCGCTAAGGGTTATCGACAAGTTCAAGGGGTTGACTACGATGAGACTTTCTCACCCGTAGCGAAGCTGAAGTCCGTCCGAATCATGTTAGCAATTGCCGCATTCTATGATTATGAGATATGGCAAATGGACGTCAAAACGGCATTCCTTAATGGTTTCCTTAAGGAAGAATTGTATATGATGCAGCTAGAAGGTTTTGTCAATCCTAAGAATGCTGACAAGGTGTGCAAGCTCCAACGCTCGATTTATGGGCTGGTGCAAGCATCTCGGAGTTGGAACATTCGATTTGATGAGATGATCAAAGCATTTGGGTTTATGCAGACTTATGGAGAAGCCTGCATTTACAAGAAAGTGAATGGGAGCTCTGTAGCATTTCTCATATTGTGTGTGGATGACATACTGTTGATGGGAAATGATATAGTATTCTTGGAGAGCATAAAGGCCTACTTGAACAAGTGTTTTTCAATGAAGGACCTTGGAGAAGCTGCTTATATATTAGGCATCAAGATCTATAGAGATAGATCGAGACGCCTCATTGGTCTTTCACAGAGTATGTACCTTGACAAGATATTGAAGAAGTTCAAAATGGATCAGTCGAAGAAGGGGTTCTTGCCTGTATTACAAGGTACGAGATTGAGTGTGGCTCAATGCCCGACCACGGCAGAAGATAGAGAAAAGATGAGTGTCGTCCCCTATGCCTCAGCCATAGGGTCTATCATGTATGCTATGCTGTGTACCAGACCTAATGTAAACCTTGCCGTATGTTTGGTAGGAAGGTACCAAAGTAATCCCGGCATGGAACACTGGACAGCGGTCAAGAATATCCTGAAGTACCTGAAAAGGACTAAGGAAATGTTTCTCGTTTATGGAGGTGACGAAGAGCTCGTCGTAAAGGGTTACGTCGATGCTAGCTTCAACACAGATCTGGATGACTCTAAGTCACAAACCGGATACGTGTATATTTTGAATGGTGGGGCAGTAAGCTGGTGTAGTTGCAAGCAAAGCGTTGTGGTGGGATCTACATGTGAAGCGGAGTACATGGCAGCCTCGGAGGCAGCACAAGAAGCAGTCTGGGTGAAGGAGTTCATTACCGACCTAGGAGTCATACCCAATGCGTCGGGCCCGATGACTCTCTTCTGTGACAACACTGGAGCTATTGCCCTTGCCAAGGAGCCCATGTTTCACAGGAATACCAGGCATATCAAGCGTCGCTTCAACTCCATTCATGAAAGTGTTCAAAATGGAGACATAGAAATTTGTAAAGTACATACGGACCTGAATGTAGCAGATCCGTTGACTAAACCTCTCCCTAGAGCAAAACATGATCAACACCAGAACTGCATGGGTGTTCGATTCATCACAATGTAACTAGAATATTGACTCTAGTGCAAGTGGGAGACTGTTGGAAATATGCCCTAGAGGCAATAATAAAATGGTTATTATTATATTTCTTTGTTCATGATAATTGTCTATTGTTCATGCTATAATTGTGTTATCTGGAAATCGTAATACATGTGTGAATACATAGACCACAACACGTCCCTAGTGAGCCTCTAGTTGACTAGCTCGTTGATCAAAAGATGGTCATGGTTTCCTGACTATGGACATTAGATGTCATTGATAACGGGATCACATCATTAGGAGAATGATGTGATGGACAAGACCCAATCCTAAGCATAGCTCAAAGATCGTGTAGTTCGTTTGCTGTAGCTTTTCTGAATGTCAAGTATCATTTCCTTAGACCATGAGATTGTGCAACTCCCGGACACCGTAGGAGTGCCTTGGGTGTACCAAACATCACAACATAACTGGGTGACTATAAAGGTAAATTACAAGTATCTCCGAAAGTGTCTGTTGGGTTGGCACGAATCGAGACTGGGATTTGTCACTCCGTATGACGGAGAGGTATCTCTGGGCCCACTCGGTAATGCATCATCATAATAAGCTCAATGTGATCAAGTGGTTGATCATGGGATCATGCATTACGGTACGAGTAAAGTGACTTGCCGGTAACGAGACTGAACAACGTATTGGGATACCGACGATCGAGTCTCGGGCAAGTAATGTACCGATTGACAAAGGGAATTGTATACAGATTGATTGAATTCTCGACATCATGGTTCATCTGATGAGATCATCGTGGAGCATGTGGGAGCCAACATGGGTATCCAGATCCCACTGTTGGTTATTGACTGGAGAGTCGTCTCGGTCATGTCTGCATGTCTCCCGAACCCGTAGGGTCTACACACTTAAGGTTCGGTGACGCTAGGGTTGTTAGGAAGACTTGTATGTGATTACCGAATGTTGTTCGGAGTCCCGGATGAGATCCAGGACGTCACGAGGAGTTCCGGAATGGTCCGGAGGTGAACATGTATATGTAGGAAGTTGTCATACGGTCACCGGAAAGGTTCGGGGGCATATCGGTATTGTACCGAGGCCACCGGAGGGGTTCCGGGGGTCCATCGGGAGGGGCCTCCTCTCTCGGAGGGCCTAATGGGCTGTAGAGGAAAGGGGAACCAGCCCTACATGGGCTGGCCGCATCCCCCCCTTGGGCCCATGTGCCTAGGGTTGGGGGGGAAACCCTAAAGGGGGCGCCCCCCCTTGCTTGGGGGGCAAGCCCCCTCCCCTTGGCCGCCGCCCCCCCTCTAGATCTCATCTAGAGGGGGCCGGCCCCTTCCTCCTTCCCATATAAATAGAGGGGCAAGGGGAGGGCTGCAGAGAACATCCAAGGCGCAGCCCCTCCCCTCCCCAACACCTCTCCTTCTCCATAAGAGCTTGGCGAAGCCCTGCCGGAGTACTGCAGCTTCACCACCACCACGCCGTCGTGCTGCTATTGGAGCCCTCTTCCTAAACCTCTCCCTCCACCTTTCTGGATCAAGGCGCGGGAGACGTCCTCGCTCCGTACGTGTGTTGAACGCGGAGGTGCCGTCCGTTCGGCGCTAGGATCTTCGGTGATTTGGATTACGACGAGTACGACTCCATCAACCCCGTTCTCTTGAACGCTTCCGCTCGTGATCTACAAGGGTATGTAGATGCACTCCTCTGTCCCTGGTTGCTAGATGACTCCATAGATTGATCTTGGTGATGCGTAGAAAATTTTAAAATTCTGCTACGTTCCCCAACAAAGTTGTCCTTCTGGCTTAGACGTCATTTGGGCACGAGCTGGTTTTCACCCAATCAAGCCATGCCTGATTGTGCTTCTAACTCTATTCAACTTATCCGTATTTGATCAGATAATCTGATTCTGGTACACCAATATAGACATCACAATTCCCTTGTATTTAAGCATCGAACTATTCAGATGTTTTTATTATCCAATGCCTTTGCATTCTTTCTTCCTCTGATTGCGTATCGATACTCACATCAGATCCTTTGAGGACCTCCAAATCCTTTGTTGGATTATTATCCAACCGTGTCCTTCCTATTCAATAACCTTGGAGTTCTTCCCTAATACTTAATGCATTTGGTAGATTGTATCCTCTGCTTTTGTCAACCATGCTCTACTATCGAGCTTGTGTATATTTGCTCCTAAAGATTATGGTATATGTTACTACGATGCCCGATGGGTTGAACCTATGCCTTCCCTAATCTGTGTGAACCCGAAAACTTCCATGGGTCATACTCTACTGGTGTTACATCGGATAAAATTTCAACACTAAAACTTCTTCAAAAATGACAAGCGAATGAAAGGTTATGCATTGAAGAAGTGGGATGACCTTGAACTTTATGCTCATGCCCATGGACACAATGTAGATCTTATCATGGAAGCTTCTCATAATAATAATTATCCCCTTGTTATAAGTTCATTTTGAATCTGTGGTTTGGTCCTTTCCAACCGTCGTTCCGACCATGTTATTCTTCTTTGATACCATTTCTCAGACAAGTTAAAGTACTTGTCCTCTGCAGAATAATACACCAGTCCAACCTTTAATTCTGTTCTACCTCTGAGTATTACCCCCTGGTATCTTGAGGATATCATTCCATTACACTACATCCTATGAAATTTTGATGGAGTAATACCTTCCTTGTCATAGTCACTCCATGGGTTCTGGGTTGTCATCAACCGAGCACACCGAATAGTGAATTGAATCCGCGCTGCAATTCAATACTCCTAGTACTTTGTTGTAGGGAAGTTTAATACTCCATTAAGTCATTCCTAGCCTGATCGGCTACATCACTATCATACTAATTTTTAACTGTGCTACATGGTCCTTCTTCCCAGTGCACATTTTCTACAATGAGCTAAGCTTGTGTCAAACTTTTATCATCATATCATTTTTCTTACACAACATGACAGAATTCGAGCTTGTGTCATATCCGTGGTTCCATTGACCTTTAGCTTCACCATTCCATCTGCTTTGATCATCTTACTGATTGTTTACATCTTAATGAAACCTTTCGACAAAATGTGTTGTGATCATCGTCAACATTTTAACTTATTATGAGATATCAATTGGATTCATGATGATAAATTCCATGCTTTCCCCTCAATGATCTGTGTTTTCATCAACCACATCCATGCCTTCCTTCCAAACACAGACTGGGTCTTGTTTTGGTTGAACCATAAGTACTTGCTATCTAGATTATGTTATGTTCTACCTTGGAGTACTACCATCTTTTATGTCAACAATATCGTGAGAATTTCTCCGCCTCTTAGAATTTTTGATATAGTGACACTACTCTCCATCTCCATTCATTTCTTGGTCCCGGTGTTGTTTCTAACCAGAATACCAACAAATGAACGATGATGTGTGAATTCAGAACTTCTAGCAACCCTATTGCTTTGAAGTTAATGGTCGATAGTTTTATTCTAATCTATTGGTTATTGAACCATCATTCTAACATTGATTGTGCTACTTAAATTAGTCCATAATTCCAGGCACACTTTCGATCAATGTTTAATTGTGGAAGTTTTCCTTGAGCATATGTCAGTATATCATCTGATCTAGAAAATGATATCTCCTTGTTCATATAATTTTGGAAATACATCCTTATTGAAATGCCGATGGATTGTTGCTGAGCCCGTTGGCCACATCCTCATCTTCTCCATGGGTCATGATGAACATTTAAGCTAGAATTGGAAACTTTTGAAAGCATTATTTTTGTGCCTAGCTCATGAAGAATATATTTAATGCAAGGAGTGTCTTCTCTAAGTTCGTGTGCATTTGATGCAAGTTGCCACCGTGAATATGAGAAAGTTTTGTTTCGCTTCCTCTAGAATCGTCCCAATTCATTCATGCATGTGTGAAGTATTCTATGGTTGATAGATTTGCTACCTTCACTCCATATCTATTTCCTAGCACACCAAGCCACTGATTGATTTGTTCGAGGAAAAGGATTTCATTCGTAAGAGCTAATCCAAACTTACACATGGACTTTGATATCCTCGATGATGGTTCCTAACTAGAACTCGGGTGCCTTTTCGCTGTAAGAGTTCCATGTGGTCACAAATGTCTTGGGCAGTGTGCTCATGTGTGTCTTGCAATCCAGGTCATTTTTGGAAATTGCTTCCATAGTTCATTTCCCGAGTATCCTGCAACATCATCTCATCAAATTATGTTGCACCCTTTTCTTCTCAGGCATCCTGAGTCTAAGGTATCCTGACACCAATCAGATCTGAATCTCGGTCAGATATGATGGTTGGAACATTTTCTGAGAATTATAACCTTGATCTTTATGTAACCCGATAAGGTGATGTCATGTCTAGCGCAACTGGCCGAAGGACCTATTGTCATAGTACCTTGTTTAGCAATATTAGCCATTCTTCCATGAAGAAATTGTATGGCTTATTTTATAAGTTGTTCCCGATGCATCCATTGTGTTCCCGAAGTCCGACCTTTACCTGATGGCCATGTTGATGCTACCCTGAAGCATGACTATGGTACACCGAACATCTAAAGGAACATCGGGAGCGCAATGCTAAATGTTTCTTGACCAGCTATCCAAACACCATTGTATGGCTAATATCATGAATTTCCTATCCCCTTTACCTAAATGGTTCTCTTCGCCCCCCGCCCTTAGTACCAGTGTCGTTGCCAACGTAGTTGATAGACTTTGCTCTGCCATGCCTTACTATCATGACCGTGCAACATGTCGCCGCCGTTCCTACTTGTAATCCACACTCATCACAGTTCCACAGGATAAAAAATTGACTCTCCTGTACATCCTTGATTCTGATGTATCCTTTGCACTTGGCTTATGATGTAAATCATGAGCCACCTTCCTTGAGATCTATTCTGGTATCAGATGCAATATTATTCCATGTTGCTCTGAACCCTTTTCACACTCTGGTTTAGGTATCGAACGATTGCCTACCCACTTGAAACTTCTCATGCCTACTTTTTATTTCTCTCAATGTATTTCCTGAGTTCCAACTCAAGAGATACTCATGTTTTCATTCATGGGATAACCCCTTATGATTACCCCTAGCATTCTATCATTGTCGAACTGCCCATTACCTCTTCATAAGTATGATGGAGTTCCCGAAGAAAGGATGACGACTTCATCATGATGACCCAAAGCAGAGAAAATGAAGACATCAACACAATGGATCGACCTCTTTGATAAGAGCAACCATGACCGAGAAGACTCGTTAGGATTTCGTAACTAATTCTCCCCCCTAAATCTACCTATTAAATCTCGGGATGAGATTTCTTGTAGTGGAGAATACTTGTAACACCCCGAGAATCATGCTAATGGTTCCATACTAATGGTGCCATGTCATCACACTTATTTTTTTCCTTCTAAAAATCACTTTGATCCAAACCCAAGTCAAATTCAAATTTAAATTGCAAGTAAAATATTTAGATCTTCAAACATGTAAGAAAAATAGTTCATAATATTTCAAATATTCACTAACTATTTGTCATCCATAATCCAACATTTTTTTAATATTTAAAATGCCCTTGGCCTCATTAAAACAGTGCTAACAACACTTGTTTTGCCCATGTAAATACAAAAATAAATTAGATGAATTCGATTTAGCCGCAAACTTTTTGTGCTAGCTAATAATGTAGCCAAGTATTTTTGTGGTACATATAACATCTAACAAAAATCAAATGGTGCCCAAATTAATTGCAAAGCAGAAACTATTTAAATTACAAGAAGGAAAAAAAAACACGCACTGTGCACCTAAAGCCTAGTGCTACAGTGTGAAGCCCAGCACCTACACTGTGGAAGGCCCAGCCCACATGGCTAGCCTTTTCCCCTACCTTTGGACAGGGGCACATGCAAGGGCGCCTGATACGTCTCCAACGTATCTATAATTTTTGATTGTTCCATGTTGTGATATTATCATTCTTGGATGTTTTACAATCATTTTATAGCAACTTTATATCATTTTTTGGGACTAACCTATTGACATAATGCCTAGTGCCAGTTGCTGTTTTTTTGCTTGTTTTTTACTTCACAGAAAATCAATACCAAACGGAGTCCAAACGTAGTGAAACTTTTTACAGATTTTTTCTAGACCAGAAGACACAAGTTGGGCCAAGGAAGTACCAGAGGGGGGCCTCTGAGGGGAGCACAACCCACCTGGGTGCGCATGGGGGCCCAGACGCAACCTGGTGGGTTGTGCCCACCTCGGCCGCCTCCCGCACCACCGCTCTTTGCTCTATAAATACCCCAAAAATCCAAAAATCCTAGGGGAGTCGACAAAACACAATTCCAGCCGCTGCAAGTTCGAGAACCACCAGATCCAATCTAGACACCATCACGGAGGGGTTCATCATCCTCATTGCTGCCTCTCCGATGATGCATGAGTAGTTCATTGTAGACCTATGGGTCCATAATTAGTAGCTAGATGGCTTCCTCTCTCTCTCTCTCTTTTGATTCTCAATACAATGGTCTCTTGGAGATCTATTTGATGTAACTCTTTTTGCGGTGTGTTAGTTGGGATCCGATGAACTTTGAGTTTATGATCAGATCTATTGTATCCATGAAAGTTATTTGAGTTTTGATCTCTTATATGCATGATTGCTTATATCCTCATATTTCTTCTTCGATTCTTTAGTTTAGTTAGGCCGACTAGATCGATTTTTCTTGCCATGGGAAGAGGTGCTTTGTGATGGGTTCGATCTTACGGTGCTCAATCCCAATGACAGAAGGGGACATGACACATATGTATCGTTGCTATTAAGGATAACAAGATAGGGTCTATTCCTACATGAATAGATCTTGTCTACATCATGTCATTGTTCTTATTGCATCACTCCATTTTTCTATGAACTTAATACACTAGATGCATGCTACATAGCGGTCGATGTGTGCAGTAATAGTAGTAAATGCAGGCAGGAGTCGGTCTACTAATCTTGGACGTGATGCCTATATAATGATCATTGCCTGGATATCATCATAATTATTTGAAGTTCTATCAATTACCCAATAGTAATTTGTTTACCCATCGTACGCTATTTTTCTCAAGAGAAGCCACTTGTGAAATATATGGCCCCCACATCGCTTCTTTATCATATTTGCCTTTGAAATCTATTTTTATTCGCCTTTATTTCCAGATCAATTAATCCAAAAACCCAAAAATAACTTGTTGTATTTTTTTATTATTTATTTTATCTCGCGTCCCTGCGAGATCTATTTCTCCAATCTACCACTACTTTATCTATCTTTCTACCTGGGAGGGATTGAAAACCCTCTTATATGTCAGGTTGCATGTATTTGTTATTTGTGTGCATGTACTGTTTACATAATGTTGCGTGGTTCTCCTGCTGGTTCGATAACCTTGGTCTCATCAGAGGGAAATACCTACCGTAGTTGTGCTGATATCCCTTCCTCTTTGGCGAAATACCGATGTAGTTCAAGCCGCATCAGAAGGAATTTCTGGTGCCATTGTCGGGGAGACATCATCAAAATACATCAGCTTCCTAATCACAAATATCATCTCCTTGCAATTTACATTATTTGCCATTTGCCTCTCGTTTTCATCTCCCCCACTTCACAAAAATTTGTTGTTTTATTCGCCCTCTTTTTCATTCGCCGTTTTCTCGTCAGATTTGTTTTTCATGTGCAATTTTGTTTGCCACTTTTTGTCGCTATGGATAGTTCTCACTCTATTGCATACACCCCCGAGAACGAGGTTCTTAACTTCAAACAAAGGGGAGGGGAGAATTTAAAAGATGCTTGGTATAGGATTTGCAATGCTCATAATAGATCTATTCGTAAGTAATCTACCATTGTTCTTCTTCACTGTTTTTATGTGGGCATCACCACTTGGTATAGATTCGTCCTTGATATGATTACCGGAGGGAATTTCTTGATGTGTCCTTCTTTAGATGCTTTTAGTGCCATGCGGAATTTAGTGGGTTCACCACCTCTTATGATTAGTGAAACAACTTTAACTCTCGAGTATGTTGTGGAAAAGCTTGATGCTATTGAAAAGAAAATGCTCACTGAAGAAAATATTGAAAAATTACATAAAAGGATGCACAGTATAGCTAATAGAATTGGGTCAATAGCGGGAGATGCTCTAAAAATACTAACAGAAAAAGAATCCACATTCAACAAAAGAATAGTGGAGAGCCCCGCTAGAATTGATAAGTTGGAAGAAATTTTTAGTAATTTAAGCACGGATTTTTCTTACACTAAAACTATTGGAAAAACTCCCATAAAAATTGGCAAGAGTACTCAAGTCACTAAAAACAAGGGTACAACTTCTAACAAAGAAGATCTTAAAATGATTAGTATTCACCCTAATTTTGTAAGTGATAAAAGACCCTACTTGCAAAAATGAATTCTTCAAACTTCTTCCTAGGAGTATTGTTATTGAAAATTTTTATGCCAAATCCTTAAAGAATTCTAAGTGTTTGATTGAGGAGTTGGAAACTAAAGACAACAACACTTAGATATATGCTTTATGCCTAGCTAGGGGCGTAAAACGATAGCGCTTGTTGGGAGACAGCCCAATGAATAAAATTTATTTTTGTCTTTTTATCTCTGTTCTTGAGTGTTTAAACAATAATGCCTCTATTATGATTGTGTTTTTACGTTTGAATTAGTGTTTGTGCCAAGCAAAGCCTTTGGGATCATGTTGGGTGATAGTTGATTTGATCTTGTTGGAAAACAGAAACTTTTGCATCCGGTAAACCATTTTGAAAAATCACAGAAGTGACAAAAGCTTCTGACTTTTTTAAACAATATTGATATACAAATTTCCTACATCGGACTAAGTTTTCAGAATTTTTGGAGTTACATAAGTATACGAAGTTTTTAGATTGCTACACACTGTTCTGTTTTTGACAAATTTTGTTTTCTTTGCGTTGTGTGCTTATTATGATGAACCTATGGCCTCTATCGAGGCATATGAGCCATTGCAAAGTTGGAATGCAGTAGATATAATGCAAGAATATAATATGAATGGGTTTGCAACAGTACTTAGAGTAGTGATTTGCTTTGTTACACTAACGAATCTCACGAAGGTTTTGTGTATTTTTGTGTGATTGATGTTTTCAAGTTTTGGGTGAGATCACGATGGATGAAGGAATAAGGAGTAAGAAGAGGCTAAGCTTGGGGATGCCCCCGAGTGGCATCCCCTCTTTCTTCTAACGACCATCGGTATTTTACTTGGAGATATATTTTTATTCGTCACATATCATGAGTAATTCTTGGAGTGTATTGTATTATTATATGAGTCTTTGCTTGTTTTGCTTTTCATTTTTTGTCATCTATCCTTGTTGGACACACCTATTTGAGAGAGCCAAAATTATGCTTCGATTTGTTAGAATTGCTCTTTATGCTTCACTTAAATCTTTTTGAGCTATGGAATTGCTCTAGTGCTTCACTTATATCTTTTTTAGCACTGTGTGCTTTAGTATTTTTGAAGAAATTCTCTCATGCTTCACTTACATTATTTTGAGAGAAGAAACTTTTATGCTCATGTTCTTCACTTAGATTTGTTGAGCTATCAAAAGCAACAGATGAAATTAGTCCCAAAGTGATAGATATTCAAGAGGGATATAATAAAAACTTTCATGAAGATCATTGGTCAAAATAAACTTGATTCTTTTTAATAGTTTTGTGATATGATGATATAATATGTGAGTCATGTTGATGAGTAATTATGCTTTAGTAAGAATATTGATGTTAAGGTTTGTGATTCCCTACGCAAGCACGAAGGTCAATAGTTATGCAATGAAATTACATCCTACTTGTGGATCATTATTCGGTGTTAGTTATGCTTAATGCTCGCTTATGAGATTTTTTGTTTCTTGGTTGGATGCTTCCCAATCTTTTGCTAGCCTTCACTTGTACCGAGTGGAATTACTACTTGTGCATCCAAAATCCTTAAACCCAGTTTTTGCCATATGAGTCCACTATACCTACATATATTCGGTATTTCCGTGTCGTTATAAGCAAATTTGTATATGCCATCTCTAATCTTCAAAATAAATTTCCTTTTTGTGTGCTAGTACCTCTCATGAAACGGTAGGGGGTGGCTGATATCTTTCCATGCTAGATGTGTTATTGTCAAGATGAGTGTTTATTCACTTGTCATTGCACGAGAGTACGACAAAGGTGATAGGGATGCCTAGTCCCAAAATGAAAAGTGAATTTACTTTATGTTGTCCAATAATAAATTCCTTGGAAAGTGTTGGTATGGACGGCACTCATGGATTCAGTTAGCCGTGGAATGTGAAAGTATGGTGGAAAAAGGAATAAACTTTATTTTCTGTTTGGGAACCACCTATGATATATCTAGTGTTGGGGAACATAGCAATAATTCAAAAAAAATCCTACGTGTCACCAAGATCAATCTAGGAGATACTAGCAACGAGAGAGAGGGAGTGCATCTTCATACCCTTGAAGATCGCTAAGTGGAAGCGTTACAAGAACGCGGTTGGTGGAGTCGTACACAAAGTGATTCAGATCGCCGTCTATTCCGATCTAAGCGCCGAACAACGGTGCCTCCGCGTTCAACACAAGTGCATCACGGTGACGTCTCCTGCGCCTTGATCCAGCAAGGAGGAGGGAGAGGTTGGGGAAGACAACTCCAGCAGCAGCACGACGGCGTGGTGGTGGTGGAACAGCGTGGTTCTCCAGAAGGGCTTCACCAAGCACTATGAAAGATGAGGAGGTGGAGAGGTAGGGCTGCGCCGAGAGAGAGAGAGAGAGAGAGAGAGAGACCTTCGTATCTGGCAGCCCCAAGACCCCCACTATATATAGGAGGAGGGGAGGGGGCTGCGCCCCCTCTAGGGTTCCCACCCTAGGGGGGCGGCAGCCCTAGATGGGATTGAGGCAGGCGGCCAAGGGGGAGAGAGGGGGCACGCCTAGGGTGGGCCTTAGGCCCATCTACGCCTAGGGTTTCCCCCTCTCCCCTTGTGCTGCACCTTGGGCCTTGGTGGGAGGAGCACCAGCCCACTTAGGGGCTGGTCCCTTCCCACTCTTGGCCCATGCAAGCCTCCGGGGCTGGTGGCCCCTCCCGGTGGACCCTCGGAACCCTTCCGATGGTCCCCGTACATTACCGGTGATGCCCGGAACACTTCCGGTGTCCAAATCCTCACTTTATATATGTAATTCTTTAGCTCTGGACCATTCCGGAACTCCTCGTGACGTCTGGGCTCTCATCCTGGACTCTGAACAACATTCGGTAACCACGTACATACTTTCCCTATAAACCTAGTGTCATCGAACCTTAAGTGTGTAGACCCTACGGGTTCGGGAACCATGCAGACATGGCCGAGACATCTATCCGGCCAATAACCAACAGTAGGATCTGGATACCCATGTTGGCTGCCACATGTTCCACGATGATCTTATCGGATGAACCATGATGTCGAGGATTCAATCAATCCCGTATACAATTCCCTTTGTCGGCATGTTACTTGCCCGAGATTCAATCGTCGGTATCTCTATACCTCATTCAATCTCATTACTGGAAAGTCTCTTTACTTGCTCCATAATGCATGATCCCGTGGCTAACTCTTTAGTCACATTGAGCTCGTTATGATGATGCATTACCGAGTGGGCCCAGAGAAACCTCTCCGTCACACGGAGTGACAAATCTCAGTCTCGATTCGTGCCAACCCAACAGATACTTTCAGAGATACCTGTAGTGCACCTTTATAGCCACTCAATTATGTTGTGACGTTTGGTACACCCAAAGCATTCCTACGGTATCTGGGAGTTGCACAATCTCATGGTCTAAGGAAATGATACTTGACATTAGAAAAGCTTTAGCGGACGAACTACACGATCTTGTGCTACGCTTAGGATTGGGTCTTGTCCATCACATCATTCTCCTAATGATGTGATCCCGTTATCAATGACATCCAATATCCATGATCAGGAAACGATGACCATCTATTGATCAATGAGCTAGTCAACTAGAGGCTTACTAGGGACATATTACGATCTATGTATTCACACATGTATTACGATTTCCGGTTAATACAATTATAGCATGAAAAATAGACAATTATCTTGAGCATGGAAATATAATAATAACCACTTTATTATTGCCTCTAGGGCATATTTCCAACATCTAGCATGGAAAGTATTGGGAACTACTCAATCGTCTTCGTTGACAGGAAAGGCATGCCACCCAAAATGTTTTATCTCTATCTTTTTTCGCTTTGAGCTTTGGAACCTCTACAAATCCCTACTTCCCTCTGCGAAGGGCCTTTCTATTTACTTTATGCAATTTTTATTTTTATTCAAGTCTACATCTTCTCTTATAAAGCACCAACTAAGGGGCACTATGATCGTACTTGAGCATTGGGTGTAGCTAATATGCGAGTGTGTTTCATGAATGGATCAATGATTGAGCATAATAGGCTAGGGATAACTTGTTTTAGTGTTCATATTTTGAAAGACATGGTTTCTTGTTGATATGCTTGAGTATTGAAATCTTCATGTCAAAACTAGACTACTGCTTTGAATCATATAGAAGTCCAAATGTCCATGCTACAAAAGAAAAGAATATGTGATAAACATGTTAGGCAACATTGCACATCAAATATTCTGTTTTATCATTTACCTACTCAAGGATGAGCAGGAATTAAGCTTGGGGATGTTGATACATCTCCAACGTATCTATAATTTTTTATTCTTCCATGCTATTATATTATAATTCTTGGATGTTTTACAATCATTTTATAGCAACTTTATATCATTTTTTGGGACTAACCTATTGACATAGTGCCCAGTGCCAGTTGCTGTTTTTTGCTTGTTTTTTACTTTGCAGAAAATATACCAAACGGAGTTCAAACACAGCAAAATGTTTTGGAGATATTTTCTGGACTAGAATACACAAGTTGGGCCAAGGAAGTACCAGAGGGGGCTCCGAGGGGAGCACAACCCACCTGGGCGCGCCTGGGCCCCGAAAATGCAAAAACCCTACGGGAGTCGACAAAACACAATTCCAGCCGCTGCAAGTTCGAGAAATCACCAGATCCAATCTGGACAGCATCACGGAGGGGTTCATCATCCTCATTGGCGCCTCTCTGATGATGCGTGAGTAGTTCATTGTAGACCTACGAGTCCGTAGTTAGTAGCTAGTGTTGGGGAATGCAGTATTTCAAAAATTTCCTACGATCACGCAAGATCTATCTAGGAGATGGATAGCAACGAGACGGGAGAGTGTGTCCACAAACCATGGTAGACCGAAAGCGGGAGCGTTTAGTAACGCGGTTGATGTAGTCGAACGTCTTCATGATCTAACCAATCCAAGTACCGAATGTACGTCACCTCCGTGTTCAGCACACGTTCAGCATGATGACGTCCGTCGAACTCTTGATCCAGTTGAGGACGAGGGAGAGTTCCATCAGCACGACGGCATGGCGACCGTGATGATGAAGTTACCGGCGCAGGGCTTCGCCTAAGCACTACGACGATATGACCGAGGTGGTAAACTATGGAGGGGGGCGCCGCACATGGCTAAGAGATGTTTGTTGTGTCTTTGGGGTGCCCCCCACCTCCATATATAAAGTGGGGGAGGAGGAGGTGCCAGCCAAGGGGGGAGCGCCATAGGGGGGAGTCGTACTTGGAATCCTACTCCAAGTAGGATTCGCCCCCCCTCCTTCCTTCCACCGGAGAGGGAAAAGGGGAAGCAAGAGAGAGGGGGAGAAGGAAAGAGGGGGGCCGGCTGATACGACCATTTTGCATCATATTTTCTTACTGTTATTTATAATGTCTTTATCCATAATAATGCTTTTTGGAGTAATTCTAATGCCTTTTCTCTCATAATTTGCAAGGTACACACCAAGAGGGAGAATTTCGGCAGCTGGAAATCTGGACCTGGAAAAGCTACGTCAGGCCACCTATTCTGCACAACTCTAAATGAGCTGAAACTTCACGGAGATTTTTTATGGATTATTTAAGAAATATTGGAGCCAATAAACACCAGAGGGGGGCCACTAGGTGGGCATAACCCACCTGGGCGCGCCAGGCCCCCAGGCGCGCCCTGGTGGGTTCTCGCCTCCTCGGCCCACCTCTGGTGCCCATCTTTTGGTATATAAGTCATTTTGACCTAGAAAAATACGGAGCAGGCTTTCGGGACGAAGCACTGCCGTCTTGAGGCGGAACTTGGGCAGGAAAACTTTTACCCTCCAGTAGAGCGAATCTGCCGAGGGCACTTCCCTCCCGGAGGGGGAAATCATCGTCATCATCATCACGAACAACTCTCCGATCTTGGGGAGGGTAATCTCCATCAACATATTCACCAGCACCATCTCATCTCAAACCCTAGTTCATCTCTTGTATTCAATCTTGTTACTGGAACTATAGATTGTTGCTAGGGGGTGACTAGTAGTGTAAATTACATCTTGTAGTTGATTACTATATGGTTTATTTGGTGGAAGATTATAAGTTCAGATCCATTATGCAAATTAATACCCCTATGATCATGAGCATGTTCATTGTTTGTGAGTAGTTACTTTTGTTCTTGAGGTCATGGGATAAATCATGTTGCAAGTAATCATGTGAATTTGATATGTGTTCGATATTTTGATGGTATGTATGTTCTGATTCCCTTAGTGGTGTCATGTGAATGTCGACTACATGACACTTCACCATATTTGGGCCTAAGGGAATGCATTGTGGAGTAGTAAATAGATGGTGGGTTGCGAGAGTGACAGAAACTTAAACCCCAGTTTATGCACTATCGCGTAAGGGACCGATTGGATCCTAGAGTTTAATGCTATGGTTAGAATTTATTCTTAATACTTTTCTCGTAGTTGCGGATGCTTGCGGGAGGGTTAAGCATATGTAACATCCCAAATTTTCAATTTGGAACGTTATACATTAGATCATCATTGCATATCATATTTTATTTGCATTTTGGTTTGATCCTAGAAATTCTACGCAACTCAAGGACCCATGGAGAGAGTTGGGGATTTCATTATTTTCATATTCGAGTTTTTCTCGAATTTTGAAAAGAGGATCGCTTGATTTTAATTATTTTTCTCTTTGAATATTTCTTTTATAAAAATAAAAGAGAGAGGATAAAATGACTTCCACAAAATAAAGAAATATCGGATATTTAATGTTAAAATCAAATAAGATTTTTTTTATTCGGAGTTTTATCGCTATTTTATTTGAATTAGGAAAAATATGCGTTTTTCAAAATTGCATTAAAGGCCCAAATAAATGTTCACCTTGTCCGGCCTATTTTTAGAGGACGGGAAAAAATTTATTTCGGGATTTTTGGAGTCACTTTAGTACTTCTTTTCTTTCTTTTTCTACATGTCAGAATTATTTTTTTTAAAGAAACCGACTCCGGGCCGTACCTGAGCAGGACTCCGCACAGAGGGCTTTATAAGCTGCCGCTCCGAGCCGCCCCAAGGCCCAGCCGCCGCCAGCCCACCCGCACCCGACGCCCAAACCCTAACCCTAGCCGTGCCAGCCCGCCGCCGCTGCCGCCGCCGCCGCCCCGCGCCGCCGCACCGGAGCCGTCACCACCGCCGCCGCCATCTCGCCGGATCCGTCGTAGGTAGCCGTCACCGCAAAAACCGAACGGTTTTTTGAAACCCTAGATCCGTTTCGGTTTATTTTTTCGATTTAGTTATTTAGCAAATGCTCGTTTGTACGTTCGTTTTAACGAACAGTTTTTACCATTTAGCCGCAGACAGCGGACGTTCGTTCGTTAGCCTGTTCGTAAGTTTTCTTTTTCTCGGATTTTTCGCGATTATTTTCGATCACGATTTCTGATCTGATTTTCGTTTTAGTTTACCTTTTCACTCGTTTATCGGAATCAGGCGATTCAAGCGCCTAGAGTTTCATCTCAAAGCCCTCTTTCTGTTTAACCAGCTTAAACAAGTTTTTGCTACTGTAAAATTTGACTTTAGTCCAGATTAGAAAACAAAGCTTGTTTCTTTCGCCGTTTGAGTTTTGTTGCTTCGTCTGATTTGATTCTTTTTGCAAACCGGAGTTCTTAAGTTGAAATTTCTGGTTAGATCTCTTATTTGAGTTTTACCCGTGACCTTGCTTGATTGTTTATTGTATGCTTGTTTGTTTGCGATAGAGTACCCGGAGTGCAAAGCGTGCTACTACGAGTCTCTAGGTTTCGCGGATCATTAGCAAGGCAAGTAACACTTTGATCATACCTCTTTACTACCCAATTTTATTGCATTAGATCAACCCTCAAACATTGCATGAGTAGGATTGATAACATGTGGGTTGGGAAGTAGTTGAGGTAGAACCTATTCACCTGTTTATTATCAAACCTTTGGGAGTTACTTCTACGTTGCATATATTGCTATGCTATGCTCGTAGGCGTGGATTGGGTTTGAGTGTATTCATGACAGATGTGAGTATTAATTAATGGTTAACTTAAGGTGGCAACTTTAATACACGTCTGGGTGGATTGAGGCACCTGGGGATACTAGTGATTGCCTGTATTCTTTTTTTTAGAAATCCCGGGGTACCGTGCGATTCTCCTATGGACTGCCACCCAGGCTCAAAGGGATCATGAGATTATTCATGCTAGGAACTTCCGAGTGCAGCCACAAGCCATTATGGGCTCTGGCATAGTTGATTAAGTCGTGTGAACTCTTACAGTGGTAGACTAGAAGATGTAGGGGATGTAGGTGGTACTGTCTACCCATCGTAAGGTGCTAACGCTTCTAAAAGACTGTGTCTCGGTCATCCGTTTCTCAAACACCATGTAGTGCAAGAAATCCAACAGAGGAGATCGAGTCTTGTGGGGAAAAGTGCGCAAACCTCTGCAGAGTGTACAAACGAATCATGGTTAGCCGTGTCCCCAGTTATTGACATCTTGAGTATCTGGTTTTTGGATTATCATGTAGATCTCATCACTCTTAACTATAAAATTGGATTGGGTTATTATTATACCTTTTAATTGGGATTGAGATGGGGTTTACCAGTCTCAATGTTTAACAACCACCATGATAGTTAAATAAAGTTTATTCCTTTGTTGTAGGGAAAAATTGGCTTTTCGCAAAGCTTATTAACCATACAGCCTCCACCAGCCATATATGCATGTAGTGATAGCATTATTCTGTTCATTACTCTCTTGTGTTACATTGCCAGCATATTCCATGTGCTGACCCGTTTTCGGGCTGCAACGTATCATGTTGCAGACTTTTCAGATGACGAGTAAGGAGCCTTAGGTCATGGTCTTTCACTCAGTGATGTCATTGGAGTTGATGGACTCACTTTATCTTCCAAGCGTTCCGCTGTTATCGTATTAGATGGCCTTAAGCCATATTTATGGTAATAAGTTCTCTTTTGGGACATTCGTTGTAATAAGTCTGTGATTGCTACTCTGTTATAAATCCTTCAAGTACTGTGCGTGTTAGCATTACCGATCCAGGGATGACACTGATGCACAGAGATCAGACTGTTTGAGGTCTGGTCGCTACAAGATGGTATCAGAGCACGCGCTGACTATAGGACACGACCACTAAGCTAAAGCCCTAGATCACTACTCTCTTCTCTTTTCTAACTCGTCTCCATTTTCTACTCTTTAGGATGGCGGATGCAAGGATCAAGTTCACGCAACCGGATGAAGACACTCCTTTTGGACGCCACTTGAAGGAAGTCACTAGGTACCTGAACATCGGAATACCAAGCTTCACCGGGACTTACAGTGCCACTTTACCAGAAGAGGAGCGCTGGATGATTCAAGTTCAAGTTCCTGGAAGGACATTTACGCCAGTGACCATGCCCATAGAGTTTTCCTTTGACGCACCAACCTGGAGTCTAGGAAAGAATATGGCAGCCCACATCACCATGGGACGCATTGGAGATGTTTACCACAAGGATCTCAAGGATACTATCTACCAGATTTGTGGGCGCCGAGATGAGCAATGGGAGATGATCAGCACTAGGAAGGATAGATCGATTGCTGCTTTCATCCAGGAGTTAAACTAGCATATTCGTCGCCAGGAGAATCAGATGTGCGTAGGCATGATAGACCTGAAGAAGGCAATGACAAGGATCACGGAGCTGGAGGAAGAACTCAAGGCTACTCGCGGAGATTATGAGGAGGAAATCATCGTACTAGTGGAGAAGAATGACAACCTGACAAGGAAGCTGGGAGTATTCATGGGAGACCCCGCGCCAGGAGGAGAAGACGATGAACCCAAGGAGATTCATTCTGAAGACTACATCATCATCGACGACACCGACTCGGAACCCGGCGATAGCGATGATGACTATGTTGATGAAGTTGGAGCAGATATCATGGAGTCTTCGACCGATCAATTTTTCTAGTGGACCACCAAAACAGTAGTACTATTCCACCATGTATATAGTATAGTCCGAGCACTTTTATAACGATAGTTCTAGACCGATTGTATGCCTTTCTTGATTGATTGAGTGATGTGATTGTGTCATGTGCATATGGGTAGTGTTTTCTCACTAGACCTCATTCTATTCTATTCTCTTCCATCTAAACCCTCAGATGCCTCCGAGACGTGCCCGGATTTACCTTTCCACCGGAGCTCACTCAGTTGATCCAGCAGCAGAATACCTTGATGCAGTTGTTAGTTCAAAACCAAGGCAACAACAACAACAACCCACCGCCACCACCCCCAGTTGACAACTTAGCCCGTTTTCTGAGGTTGCAGCCGCCAGTGTTTTCCAGTAGCACCGAGCCAATAGTTGTAGATGATTGGCTCCGTAGGATTGGAAGGGAGTTAACCACTGCAGGATGCACAGATGCTGAGGCGGCGAAAGACAGTCTGGAGAGCGGATCCCTGCTGTGGTGAACCCTTCCGTCGTTGGAGCAGCTGAGCTGGGGTGGAACACAGCGCCGCAGGAGCAGGACAAACCACACAAGGTTTTCTTTGACACATATCTATAACAGAAGTAATTGAGTAAGGGCTTGTTTGAATTTGAGGATTCTAACAATGCAGGGATAGGAAATAGATGGGAATAGGATAGGAATGCATGTGCAAAACACAGAATTTAAAATCACACGACTTCTGCCAATCTGGGTGTTTGATTCACAACAATTGGAAGATCACATGATGCAAAAAAGCATGGTGAGATTAAGTCAAACCACAAGAAAATGTACGGTTATAATGCTATTATGCTACTATCTCTTAGTCTTGTGCTTGATGAATAGGAATATGAAAAGGAGGAGAAGTGGAAATTAGAATTCCTACGGATTTTCTTTCAAGGAGACACTAAAGGAAAAAATCCTACAGTTTTCCTTTGCTCCATTCCTTTGCACCAAATTCATGAACAGTAGTACCATAGGAAACTTTCCAATTCCGATGTTTTTCATTCACTTTTCCTTTCAAGCACTGGCGATTCTAGTAGGCAGGCTTGAGCAAGGAAAATCCTACACTAAAAAAATGTTTTTGTGCTACTTCTATTACTTTGGACCCAGGCCACTGCCATACTAGCTCAACTCCCAGGCCCATCGACAAATGCACAGCTCAAACGCGCAGAGATAGATAATGATGGCGTTCAAGAGAGTCCATCACGGATAGCTAAGTTGCCTGGTACCTCACTGCTTGTCATATAGTAGGATAAAATAATCGTATTTCCCGTTACTACGAGTGCTCAGTGGACAATATATATAACATGTAGAGTAAAAAAGAGATGCAACAAGTGTACAACCTCTTTGGCGAAGCCATGTCGATCTCAGCGTGATTGGGTTGGCCGATGAGGATGCTCTGGCTGACTTGGCTGTCGGAGGAGGGGAAGAAGATCTTAGGCGTCTGGAGATGGAGCCCGAGGTACTGCTCCACTGTGATGGAGGGTTTCATCGTTGGAGTAGCTCTGGTGAGTTGTACGACGCCGAGGCTGAAGTAGGACAAGAGAGACAACGAACAACGTTAACCTGAGTGGAATTCTAATAGCATCTCCAATACCTGACGTAAAATACATAAACACAAAGTGCTAGATGTAAAAATACATCAGCCGCTCATCTCTGAACTTAACTATCGAAACTGAATTTAACTGTCGAAACTAAACTTAACTGTCGAAACTGAACTTAACTGTCGAAACTGAATTTTGCTTTCGAAACTGAATTTCGCTGTCGAAACTGAACGAACTAGCAAGGTGAGGCTATACGTCGGTCGACTGACTTTTTCATCTCTGGTCAGACGATTTTGCAGCCGTTGGATACGAAATCAAGGGCCTGCGGTTCATCTTAAACCTTCACCCCCCTGAGCCGGCCAAACAGCACGCCCCTGGCGCCCGCGGCTGGTAGTGCGCTGCCCCGCCCACCCCGAAAACACTCCCCACCGCCGGTCCGCCGCCGCCCCGCCATCCCTCTAGGCCCCCCGTGCCGAGCTTTTTCTCCAGCGATCCCCACGCCACCGCCCCGCCAACGCCCCGCCACCGCCGGCGACCACCGCCCCCATCCTGAACCCTAAGATAGATAGTGGGGTACCTCTCCGGTGAGCCCCCCTCCCCGCTGCGGCTGGTTCTTCCTTCACCCCGGTGGCATCGGAGTGAAGTGTAGCTAAATCGGAGCAGCATCGCAAGCAAGAGCAAGAGCGAGAGTAGAAGCGCAAGAAAGAGCAATAGCAAGAGCAGACCAGGCAGGGGACCAAGAGCAAGAGCAGAGCAGCAGCGTGAGCTAGAGCTAAAGTAGCAGCAGGTCCTACTAATGTGGACGTCGCCACCGAGGGAGCGACGCCGTGGAGGATGTGGCCGGCGACGCCGCCGTGGATGGAGCCGCGCCGTGTTGGCTCGGGACCGAGCGCCGGCAGCACCGTGAGATCGAATCAAGAAGAAAATGCGGTGATTAGTGTACAACCTCTTTGATGGCACCGATTGGGCCGCAGCTTCATCCGAGGAAACGGTGATGATGATGCTCTTCCGGTGGTGCAGGTGAAGACGGCAGTGTGGGAATGGAGGTGGCGGAAAGACGAGGGGAACGTCGGGGCAGCTCCTTGGAGGTGGAGGACGGTGTGGCTGAACCGGCGGGACTATGAGATTGACGACGGATCCTCATCCGGTACGGTGGATGAGGGACGTCGAGGTGTTGCTGTGGACGACGTCGTCGGGGAAGAGGCTCCGGCTGGGTGGCGGACGGAGCAGGGTTTGGCGTTTTGTCGCGGGTTTTCGCGGCCTCGGTGTACGAATGGGTGGGCGGATGGGATGGCAGTGGGGAACCATGGCTTAGAGACGCGCTTGTACGAAATGTGGGGTAAGTTACGAAAGTACCCCCACCGATTTGAGGAGGTTCTTTCGGTTCAGGGGTACCACGGGCATTTCGCGTGTCGGGATTTCACAGGAGGTGGTAGTTTTCGCACGCGTTGTAATTTCGGAATAGCAAGGCGCGGGTTGATATGGAGGGAGTTGTCGGAGCACAATGAGACAAAGATATATCTTAAATATTTCGGGCTAACAAGGCGCGGGTTGAAGAGGCGGGAGTTTCCCAGCACGATAGACAGAGACGCTAGCTTGAGTTTTCGACATAACAAGGTGCGGCTTGAAATTTCGGAAGAACAAGCTTAACATGTACCCAAAAAAGACAATTTGCACCTCAACATGCACAACACACACACAAACACCATTTAGACTAGAGTAAGGTACACGTGCATTGCACGCATGAGATTTGGCAACCAAATTATGAATAAATACCACATTATAGCATGCAAGATTTGAGTCATATATGCATGATGTAGATGTTCGTTTAATTCTTATAGTTCATTTCATTCAAAATGATCTAGTTTTTATAAGAAAGCTAATCTATTTTAAGATTCATGGAATTGTGCGTCGTAAGACATAAAGTAAAAACAAATAATGGCAAATCATGTAGAAAAAACATTTGAGCAGTTCTGATACGGAAGATTCTAGAACAAATAAGAAGTGCTTGTGTTTTGATGTTTGTGCATTATGCTTAATTTCAACCATGGAGTCTTCTAGATTATACATGTGGCGAAATCTGGTGGAATCTAGATGATATCCAATGGCCAATAGTGCTCAAATTTGCCATCTTTGGACCATCGGATTCGCCTCATCCAACGACCATCTTTCAAAGTTAAAGTTACCCGCACACAATATAAAAAATATATAAAATATGAAATATAAAATATATATAGGGGTATAGATATAGATATGTGATGGAAAAGCCGCCCATCATCTCCAATTAGAATAGTGTGTCCATGCACGGATGCGACGTGGCCAAATGATGTCTGCCATCGTGTGACGCCCCCGATTTGACCGTACACTAATCATACACGCAAACGTGTACGATCAAGATCAGGGACTCACGGGAAGATATCACAACACAACTCTACAAATAAAATAAGTCATACAAGCATCATATTACAAGCCAGGGGCCTCGAGGGCTCGAATACAAGAGCTCGATCATAGACGAGTCAGCGGAAGCAACAATATCTGAGTACAGACATAAGTTAAACAAGTTTGCCTTAAGAAGGCTAGCACAAACTGGGATACAGATCGAAAGAGGCGCAGGCCTCCTGCCTAGGATCCTCCTAACTACTCCTGGTCGTCGTCAGCGGGCAGCACGTAGTAGTAGGCACCTCCGGTGTAGTAGGAGTCGTCGTCGACGGTGGCGTCTGGCTCCTGGACTCCAGCATCTGGTTGCGACAACCAGAAAGGAAGGAAAAGGGGGAAAAAGGGGGAGAAAGCAACCGTGAGTACTCATCCAAAGTACTCGCAAGCAAGGAGCTACACTACATATGCATGGGTATCAAATGGAGTAAGGATATCATATGTGGACTGAACTGCAGAATGCTGGAATAAGAGGGGGATAGCTAGTCCTATCGAAGACTACGCTTCTGGCAGCCTCCGTCTTGCAACATGTAGAAGAGAGTAGACTGAAGTCCTCCAAGTAGCATCGCATAGCATAAACCTACCCGGCGATCCCCTCCTCGTATCCCTGAGAGAGAGCGGCCACCGGTTGTATCTGGCACTTGGAAGGGTGTGTTTTATTAAGTATCCGGTTCTAGTTGTCATAAGGTCAAGGTACAACTCCAAATCGTCCTGTTACCGAAGATCACGGCTATTCGAATAGATTAACTTCCCTGCAGGGGTGCACCACATACCCCAACACGCTCGATCCCATTTGGCCGGACACACTTTCCTGGGTCATGCCCGGCCTCGGAAGATCAACACGTCGCAGCCCCACCTAGACCAACAGAGAGGTCAGCACGCCGGTCTAAACCTAAGCGCCCAGGGGTCTGGGCCCATCGCCCTTAGCACACCTGCACGTTGCGTGGGCGGCCGGAAGCAGACCTAGCCTACTGGCGTTCCAGTCCAATCCAGCGCGCGCCGCTCCGTCGCTGACGTCAAGAAGGCTTCGGCTGATACCACGACGCCGGGATACCCATAACTACTCCCGCGTAGATGGTTAGTGCGTATAGACCATGGCCAGACTCAGATCAAATACCCAGATCTCGTTAAGCGTGTTAAGTAACCGCGAACGCCGACCAGGGCCAGGCCCACCTCTCTCCTAGGTGGTCGGAACCTGCCCTGTCGCTCCGCCTCAAAGATCCACACAGAGGGCCGTTGGGACAAAGGTCCTTTCAGCCCCCAATCCGTGAATCACTCGCGGGTGCTCCACAAGCCGACCCGTCTTTAGTCACCACATGTATCATGTATAAAGCATATAGTATGTACCCGTGATCAACTCCCGAGTGATCACGGCCCGATAGTATAGCATGGCAGACGGACAAGGATGTAGGGCCACTGATGAAAATACTAGCATCCTATACTAAGCATTAGGATTGCAGGTAAAGGTAACAACAGTAGTAGCAAGGACAGGCTATGCATCAGTATAGGATTAACGGGAAGCAGTAACATGCTACACTACTCTAATGCAAGCAGTATAGAGAAGAGTAGGCGATATCTGGTGATCAAAGGGGGGGCTTGCCTGGTTGCTCTGGCAAGAGAGAGGGGTCGTCAACACCGTAGTCGTACGGGGTAGCAGCGGCGTCGGTCTCGGTGTCTAGAGAGAGAAGAGGGGGAAGAAACAATAAATATAATGCAAGCATATGCATAGTGATGCATGACATGACAAGTTACGGCGTTAGAGGTGCCCTAACGCGGTAGTAGGTGATACCGGTGAAGGGGGATAATATCCGGGAAAGTATCCCCGGTGTTTCACGTTTTCGGACCGGTGAACCGGAGGGGGAAAGTTGCGAGTTTGATAGGTTAGGGATGCGTGGCGGACGAATGGGCTGCGTATCCGGATTCGTCTCGTCGTTCTGAGCAACTTTCATGTATAAAACTTTTTCATCCGAGTTACGGTTTATTTTCTATGATTTATCAAAGTTTTAGGCATTTTCAAAATTTATTTAATTATTTAAATTGAACATTATCCAGAACAGTGAAAGGTGATGTCAGCATGACATCACCATGACGTCAGCAGGTCAAACCCAGCTGACCAAGGTCAAACCTGGCCCGTGGGTCCAGCGGGGCCCACCTGTCATCCTCTGTTTAGGTTAGTTAGGGTTTAGCTAATCCAGTTACTGTTTAATTAAACTAACTAATTAATTAGGTTAATTAAATAGAATTAATTAACTTAATCAATTCACTAATTAATTAATTTAATTAATTATTAAATTAATTAATTCATTTTATTTTATTTTCATTTTCATTTTCTTTTAAAACGTTTTGTGGGCTGGGCCCCTCTGGTCAGTGGCCCGAAGGGGCCTTAGCGGGCGTGTGGGCGTCGGGTCACCTGGACGCAGCCGTAACGGGTGCAGCCCAGCGCCACGGGGCGCCGGCGGCCACGGCACCGGCAGGCGGCCGGAACGGCGCGGAGACGGAGGGGGCCGTGCGGCGACGGGGTTTGCCACGGGGAGCAAGGGCGACGGCTGGGCGCTGCACGGGCGGGTGCCGCGCGGAGCAGCAGCAGTGCAGCAGCAGGGGCCGGGGCGCGCGCGAGGCCATGGTGAGCGTGGGCCGCCGGAGTGGAGCGGAGCAGGGCGCGCGGGGCGTGGTGGCGCGGTCGACGCGGGAGGGAGAGAGGAGAGGGAGGGGCTTGCTCACGGCGGGGAGGAGGGCACGGGGCAGCGGGGCTCGTGGGGGAAGATGGGGACGACGGCGATGTGGAGGTGGCGTTCCGGCGAGTCGGCGACGCGGGCTCGTGGAGGCCATTCGGGGAGGAGGACGAGGACGACGTGCTGCGCGACGGCGAAGTCTGGCGGCGTCCGTGACGGCTTCGGGCGACGAGGTCGGGGTCGAGGCGGCGATGGCGGTGCGGTGCCGGGAGGAAGCAGAGGCGCCAGGAGGCCGGTCGGGGGGGGGGGCGGGTTGAGGAGGCGGTGTGGGGAGGCGATGAGGAGGCGCCGGCGGAGACGGGGCGCAGGGATGAGGCGGCGGGGTCGAGGCGCCGTCTCCCCCGATCCAGATCGGGGAGGGGCGAGGGAGACGCGCGGGGGTGGGACGAGTGGGGGGGGAGAGTGGGGAGCTCGCTAGGGTTAGGTCTCAGGGGGGGTGGGGATAAGGTGCGGCCGGCTGGGCCGGCCCGTTCGGACGGCGAAGGCCAGCTGGGCCACTTGGCCCAGCGGGGGGGGTTCCTTTTTCTTTGTCTTCTGTTTTTTTTTGTGTTTTCTTTTCTTTTATTTATTTTCCTTTACTATTTTATTTTATTTCTTTAACAGTTATAGTTTAATAATAAGTTAAAGTCCACACCTAAATTGGAGTTGAAAAAAAGTTTTTAGTGACTAAATAAACTAGTTTAATATTTGTTTATATTTAATAGCACTTATATAATTGCTTTTTTTGCTAGTGTTTTATTCATCTCATAGTATTTAAACATTTTAAAAAGGTGTGGCTTCTCCACCATAATTATCTGTGCAATATTTGGTTCACTCCGAACATTTTTGTTTCTATGTTTGAAAACTTTTGTTGTTTGCCATATTTTGAATTGATTTTGAATCGGTTTTGTACTAACGAAAGATTAGCAACAGTAATTGAAGTGACGTGGCATCATTAGCAGAGAATTACTGTAGCGTAACTATCCGGGCGTCACAATTCTGCTCCACTACAAGAAATCTCGTCCCGAGATTTAAGAGGTAGCGAAAGGGGGAAAGGTTTGGTAACGAATCTAGCGGGTCTTCTTACCCTGGTTTGCTCTTCTCGAAGAGGCCGGTCCAATAAATTGATGTCTTCATTTCTCTGCTTCAGGTCATCATAATGAAGTTGTCGTCCTTCCTTCAGGATCTTCACCGTACATACGAAAGGGTAAGAAGGGAAAACTCGATATGGATGGATTCTAACAAGATCGAGCATCAGACGGTTAACTCAGGGAAGAAGCATAAGTATCTCTCGATTTGAAACTTAAGAAGATATCGAGAGTGAAGTAAGAAGGTACCATGAGGAGCATTCAAACGGATAGGCAATCGTTCGATGCCTAACCAGAAGGTGAAAGGGTTTCAGGGCAACGAGAATAGGTATTGCGCCTCATACCAGAATAGATCACTAGACAGGTGGTCCGTGAATTACATACGAAGTCAAGCGCGAGGAACAACCTTGGAAACAGGGTGTATAGGAGAGTCAGGTTTCGATCCTGGGAACTGTGGGTTATGGGCCCACCATGTGGGTTAAAACTAGGAAGGGCGTTGACATCTTGCACGATCATGTGAGCAAGGCATGTCAGAGGATAGTCCGTCGGTTAAGTCGGCAACAACATCGGTACCAAAGGGACGAAGAGAACCATTCTCCTGCTCATTGAAACGAGGAGGACCAATAGGCAAAGTTCTCGTCCATCGGTGGTTACCGAATGTCATCAACAATCGCAACAGGGTCTTGCGGACAGAGTGGTACAACGAGGTGTTTACACAAGCAGGGAAATATTACTGCTTATATATTATAGATCACAAGGAGGTTTAAATAAACCAATGGAAGGAAAATGTGATCATCAGATCAAACCGAACAGTGTAAAGGATAGCGTGTTTGACACATATACCAGGGGTATACCCTTCCCAAGGACAAGCAGAGTATGATATCCATGACAGGATATAATGTAGAAAACCTTTTAGGTAGGGGAGAGAATTTCATGACATTATCCATACAACGATGTTTGGATAATTTGATTAAGAAAATTTAGCTTTGTGCTTCAAGTGTTCTTATCGATGATAGGAGTACCACATACATGCTTCGAGATAGCACTGACATGGTCTTCAAACAAAGGTCGGGCTTTGGATATACAAAGGATTCATCAGGAACAATTTATAAAGAAAGTCATTCCATTTCCTCATGGAAGAATGGTTAACCTTGCTAAAAAGGAAACTAAAACATTAGGTCCTCCGGTCAGGTGGGCTAGGCATGACATCACCTTACCGGGTCATAAAAGGACCAATGATATGTCTCTTGAAAAATGTTCCAACCATCATATCTGACCAACATTTAGATCTGATTGGTGTCAGGATACCTCAGACTCAGGATGCCTGAGAAGAAAAGGTGCAACACAATTGACGAGACGACATTGTAAGATTCTCGGGAAATGTACTATGGTAGCGAGTTCCGAAACAAGAGTTCATCATTAATCCATGGAGAGGATGAGGAGGTGGCTGATGGACTCAGCGACAATTCAACGGGGTATCCAAAAAATGGATCTCCACAATTATGTGGATAAGGAGATAACATTTGTCAGATCAAATGATATAATGAAATATGCTCGAGGAAAACATACACAATTAAACCTTGGTTGAAAGGTGCGCCCAAAATATGGGTTGGGTTGCACGGCCAATGTCAGAATGGTGATTCAATAATCAATAGGCTAAGAACGAACGGCCGACCATTAACTTCAAAGCAATAGGGTTGCTAGAAGTGCAGAACCCAAACAACACCGTTCACTTGTTGGTACCCCGGTTGGAATCAACACGAGGACCAAGAAAGAATGGTGATGGTGAGAAGTATCACGATACCAAGAATTCTTAAGAGGTGATGAAATTATCACAACATTCTTGACATAAAAGATGGTAATACTCCAAGGTAAAGGAGAACAAATGCTGGATAGCAAGGATCTCAAGGTATAACACAAAACACGAACAAGTTTGTGTTGAACGGAAGGCAATCGAGGGGTCGATGATAACACAAATCATCGAGGGCAAGGATGGTATTTCTCATCAGGAATTCAATTGATATCCTTGAGGAGCTCGAAATGTTGATGATGATCATGACAATTTCTGTCGAGAGGTTTCATGGAGATGTAATCAGTCGGCGATGACATCAAGTCAAACGAATGATGAAGCGAAAGGTTATTGGAACCATGGGTACGTCACAAACTTGAAAACAAGTTTGTTGTTTGAGGTGAAACAATAAGACAAGGAAGATCGACGTAAGCTTAGCCCATCGTCGAAATTGTGCTCCGGAAAGAAGGACTAGGTAGCACAGTTAAAATTTGGCACGATAATGATATAGCCGAGTAGGCTCGGAATGACGAGATTGAGTTCAGACTCGTAAGTAATGAAGGTTACCAAGAGTTGTTGAATCGTAGTGCAGACTCAATTCAGTTGTCGGTGTCCTTGAGGGGTTCTAACAACTGAGAACCCGTTGGAAAAATGGAATCGACAAGAATATTAGTTGATGAAGAACTCATAAGAAGTTATGTATCCCGTGGTACCCTCGAGATACCAGGGGGGTAATACTCGACGGCAGATCAAAGTAGAGGTTGGACCGGGGTATTGCTCTTCAGAAGACAAGTGCTTAAACATGCACGAGAAACGGTACCTAAAAGAGAACATGGTCGAAACCACGATTGTAAAGGATCAATTCACAGATACCAAATGATATTATATCAAGGAGGACAGTTATTATTGCAAGAAGCTTCCATGATAGGATATACATCGTGTCCATGGGCATGAACACAAGTTCAAGGTCGACTCCCACTTCTTCAATGCATAACCTTTCATTCACTGCTCTAGATAAAACTGATTTCAGTGTCAAAACCTACCTGGTGAATTATCAGAGGAGTATGACCCGTGAAAACTTTCGAGTTCACACAGTTTTAGAGAAGGCATATGTTCAACCCATAGGGGCTTCTTAGAAACATATACCACAAGTTTCATGAGTAAATATTACCAGCTCGAAAGCAGAGCATGGTTGGCAAAAGGAGAGGATACAAATTATCAAAGGCATTATGTATCGGAGTAAGAACTCACAAGGTGATTAATTATGAAGGACATTGTCGGATAATAATCCAACAGTGGATATGGTGACCCACAATGGAGCTGATGTGAGTATCGATACCCAATCAGAGGAAGAAAGAATGCAAATACATCGTTTTACAGAACATCTGAATAATTCAACGTTTAAATAACAAAGGAATTATGATTTTCAAATCAAGGGATCAGGAGCAAACGCTCTGATCAAGGACGGACAAGTTGAATAGACTTAGGGGTACAATCGATGGCAATCTGATTGGCCGAGGACCAGCTCACGGTTTAAATGACATCCGAGCTGGAAGGATGAATTCTACGATCTGAGTGAGGATTGCGAGAATTCGCAACATATTGAGTCAATGGACTCAAAATGATATTGACAAAGGTAGTCAATAAGATTACTATACTTATGGGATTAACCATAATGCAAGCAAGCAAGAATTTCAGGAGCAATAGGTTGCTCAGGATTTTCGGAAGATCGAATGGTATTTCGAAGAATTTTGTGAACTGCATGAATATCTGGGGATGAGCGGATACTCGATAAATGCGAGTAATTATCCGTAGTGGTATGCATGTGGCAAGGAACTGCAAGGCAGTAGGCACAAAGTATCCTCCGGGTATATTATAATAACAAGATCGACTGGGAATAAAAGTAAGCACGTCAGGTCTAAATACTTATCCATAGGGATATTCCGGTGGTAGGGACTTGCAAAAGCAACGGCATAAGGTTTCGACAGAATATCGGAGAGTATCTTCGAAATCTTCTGGTGCAGCCGGCGATCACCTGGACTGAAGGGGCTCTCCGGGAGAAAGTATTTACGAGAACCTAAGTTAGATTTTTAGCAAACTCATTTAACCCGAATAGAAGAGAGATCAGAGTCCCAGAGTATAGGTCGAGGAATAAAAGATCCTTATACCACCCAAATGGCTACATGGGCCCGTAAGCCACACAACCATGTTAGTAAACAGTTTTCACTGACTAGACTCGACTTCGGCCAAGGAGTTTGGAAGGGGGATTCCTACAGGCAGTTGGCTCTGATACCAACTTGTGACGCCCCCGATTTGACCATACACTAATCATACACGCAAACGTGTACGATCAAGATCAGGGACTCACGGGAAGATATCACAACACAACTCTACAAATAAAATAAGTCATACAAGCATCATATTACAAGCCAGGGGCCTCGAGGGCTCGAATACAAGAGCTCGATCATAGACGAGTCAGCGGAAGCAACAATATCTGAGTACAGACATAAGTTAAACAAGTTTGCCTTAAGAAGGCTAGCACAAACTGGGATACAGATCGAAAGAGGCGCAGGCCTCCTGCCTGGGATCCTCCTAACTACTCCTGGTCGTCGTCAGCGGGCAGCACGTAGTAGTAGGCACCTCCGGTGTAGTAGGAGTCGTCGTCGACGGTGGCGTCTGGCTCCTGGACTCCAGCATCTGGTTGCGACAACCAGAAAGGAAGGAAAAGGGGGAAAAAGGGGGAGAAAGCAACCGTGAGTACTCATCCAAAGTACTCGCAAGCAAGGAGCTACACTACATATGCATGGGTATCAAATGGAGTAAGGATATCATATGTGGACTGAACTGCAGAATGCCGGAATAAGAGGGGGATAGCTAGTCCTATCGAAGACTACGCTTCTGGCAGCCTCCGTCTTGCAACATGTAGAAGAGAGTAGACTGAAGTCCTCCAAGTAGCATCGCATAGCATAAACCTACCCGGCGATCCCCTCCTCGTATCCCTGAGAGAGAGCGACCACCGGTTGTATCTGGCACTTGGAAGGGTGTGTTTTATTAAGTATCCGGTTCTAGTTGTCATAAGGTCAAGGTACAACTCCAAATCGTCTTGTTACCGAAGATCACGGCTATTCGAATAGATTAACTTCCCTGCAGGGGTGCACCACATACCCCAACACGCTCGATCCCATTTGGCCGGACACACTTTCCTGGGTCATGCCCGGCCTCGGAAGATCAACACGTCGCAGCCCCACCTAGACCAACAGAGAGGTCAGCACGCCGGTCTAAACCTAAGCGCCCAGGGGTCTGGGCCCATCGCCCTTAGCACACCTGCACGTTGCGTGGGCGGCCGGAAGCAGACCTAGCCTACTGGCGTTCCAGTCCAATCCAGCGCGCGCCGCTCCGTCGCTGACGTCAAGAAGGCTTCGGCTGATACCACGACGCCGGGATACCCATAACTACTCCCGCGTAGATGGTTAGTGCGTATAGACCAAATGGCCAGACTCAGATCAAATACCCAGATCTCGTTAAGCGTGTTAAGTAACCGCGAACGCCGACCAGGGCCAGGCCCACCTCTCTCCTAGGTGGTCGGAACCTGCCCTGTCGCTCCGCCTCAAAGATCCACACAGAGGGCCGTTGGGACAAAGGTCCTTTCAGCCCCCAATCCGTGAATCACTCGCGGGTGCTCCACAAGCCGACCCGTCTTTAGTCACCACATGTATCATGTATAAAGCATATAGTATGTACCCGTGATCAACTCCCGAGTGATCACGGCCCGATAGTATAGCATGGCAGACGGACAAGGATGTAGGGCCACTGATGAAAATACTAGCATCCTATACTAAGCATTAGGATTGCAGGTAAAGGTAACAACAGTAGTAGCAAGGACAGGCTATGCATCAGTATAGGATTAACGGGAAGCAGTAACATGCTACACTACTCTAATGCAAGCAGTATAGAGAAGAGTAGGCGATATCTGGTGATCAAAGGGGGGGCTTTCCTGGTTGCTCTGGCAAGAGAGAGGGGTCATCAACACCGTAGTCGTACGGGGTAGCAGCGGCGTCGGTCTCGGTGTCTAGAGAGAGAAGAGGGGGAAGAAACAATAAATATAATGCAAGCATATGCATAGTGATGCATGACATGACAAGTTACGGCGTTAGAGGTGCCCTAACGCGGTAGTAGGTGATACCGGTGAAGGGGGATAATATCCGGGAAAGTATCCCCGGTGTTTCGCGTTTTCGGACCGGTGAACCGGAGGGGGAAAGTTGCGAGTTTGATAGGTTAGGGATGCGTGGCGGACGAACGGGCTGCGTATCCGGATTCGTCTCGTCGTTCTGAGCAACTTTCATGTATAAAACTTTTTCATCCGAGTTACGGTTTATTTTCTATGATTTATCAAAGTTTTAGGCATTTTCAAAATTTATTTAATTATTTAAATTGAACATTATCCAGAACAGTGAAAGGTGATGTCAGCATGACATCACCATGACGTCAGCAGGTCAAACCCAGCTGACCAAGGTCAAACCTGGCCCGTGGGTCCAGCGGGGCCCACCTGTCATCCTCTGTTTAGGTTAGTTAGGGTTTAGCTAATCCAGTTACTGTTTAATTAAACTAACTAATTAATTAGGTTAATTAAATAGAATTAATTAACTTAATTAATTCACTAATTAATTAATTTAATTAATTATTAAATTAATTAATTCATTTTATTTTATTTTCATTTTCATTTTCTTTTAAAACGTTTTGTGGGCTGGGCCCCTCTAGTCAGTGGCCCGAAGGGGCCTTAGCGGGCGTGTGGGCGTCGGGTCACCTGGACGCAGCCGTAACGGGTGCAGCCCAGCGCCACGGGGCGCCGGCGGCCACGGCACCGGCAGGCGGCCGGAACGGCGCGGAGACGGAGGGGGCCGTGCGGCGACGGGGTTTGCCACGGCGAGCAAGGGCGACGGCTGGGCGCTGCACGGGCGGGTGCCGCGCGGAGCAGCAGCAGTGCAGCAGCAGGGGCCGGGGCGCGCGCGAGGCCACGGTGAGCGTGGGCCGCCGGAGTGGAGCGGAGCAGGGCGCGCGGGGCGTGGTGGCGCGGTCGACGCGGGAGGGAGAGAGGAGAGGGAGGGGCTTGCTCACGGCGGGGAGTAGAGCACGGGGCAGCGGGGCTCGTGGGGGAAGATGGGGACGACGGCGATGTGGAGGTGGCGTTCCGGCGAGTCGGCGACGCGGGCTCGTGGAGGCCATTCGGGGAGGAGGACGAGGACGACGTGCTGCGCGACGGCGAAGTCCGGCGGCGTCCGTGACGGCTTCGGGCGACGAGGTCGGGGTCGAGGCGGCGATGGCGGGGCGGCGCCGGGAGGAAGCAGAGGCGCCAGGAGGCCGGTCGGGGGGGGGGGTGAGGAGGCGGTGTGGGGAGGCGATGAGGAGGCGCCGGCGGAGACGGGGCGCAGGGATGAGGCGGCGGGGTCGAGGCGCCGTCTCCCCCGATCCAGATCGGGGAGGGGCGAGGGAGACGCGCGGGGGTGGGACGAGTGGGGGGGGAGAGTGGGGAGCTCGCTAGGGTTAGGTCTCAGGGGGGGTGGGGATAAGGTGCGGCCGGCTGGGCCGGCCCGTTCGGACGGCGAAGGCCAGCTGGGCCACTTGGCCCAGCGGGGGGGGGGGGTTCCTTTTTTTTTGTCTTCTGTTTTTTTTGTGTTTTCTTTTCTTTTATTTATTTTCCTTTACTGTTTTATTTTATTTCTTTAACAGTTATAGTTTAATAATAAGTTAAAGTCCACACCTAAATTGGAGTTGAAAAAAAGTTTTTAGTGACTAAATAAACTAGTTTAATATTTGTTTATATTTAATAGCACTTATATAATTGCTTTTTTTTGCTAGTGTTTTATTCATCTCATAGTATTTAAACATTTTAAAAAGGTGTGGCTTCTCCACCATAATTATCTGTGCAATATTTGGTTCACTCCGAACATTTTTGTTTCTATGTTTGAAAACTTTTGTTGTTTGCCATATTTTGAATTGATTTTGAATCGGTTTTGTACTAACGAAAGATTAGCAACAGTAATTGAAGTGACGTGGCATCATTAGCAGAGAATTACTGTAGCGTAACTATCCGGGCGTCACACATCGGTATCTCAAATTCAAATCAGTCTGACCTTGTTCAATGTGTATACATTACAACATGCTCGTTTCCAAACCACACCGCACAGATCTCTGTTATATTCATGCATGCATGGGTTTCAAACATCAGGATCTCTTATTCAAATATTTGAATTCATCTTTAAATTGATTATGACCTCACCTATTCAGCTATTCTTTTACACCCACACACTAGTCTTCTCTTTATAATTGTACCACTAACCTTCTCTCATGCATGCATGCGCACACACTACCAGTCAGCATTATCCATCGCGCGCATGCAATCTTTTTCTTCAGGTCGGTCTCCCATGAAGGCACACACCAACACACATCCCCCTCTCCATCATATCGGGCATTCTTTATCTCTCACGTGTGCATGCGCAACGATCGATGTTCCTCTATGTATGTGTGTATATAGCTAGGTCTTTCGTAGTTTTCCACACAAACCGATCAATCGATATATCCAGTGAGGTCTCACCCTCTTTCCCATGTCCACATCGATCAATCTATACCTATCTATATAGGATTAACATATTTAGCTAATACACCCACATTAATTATGTATCCAACGTCCCCCTCTCATCATCCATGCCTTCTGCTTCATCTCTCAAACGCGTGCACAATGGCGAAGACAGGGGGCAGTAAGGGCCCTGCCCCCTCCCGCCTAACATCACTATATATCAAGGCTAATATGAATGTGATCATTGGACAATTGCTGCTAAAAATGGTTTAAGTTCATGAATTGACCCTACTCGTAAAGGATTAGCAATGCTTGGCCCCCTAGCTCATTTATTTTTCATGGCTCCGCCACTGCGCGCATCAGCGCACGTGTTCGCCCTCTCTCTCTAAATATCGATCTCGCACTTGTGCATTCCTTCATAATCTCCCTCCACTCGGCCCCTCGCACCATCTTCTAGGCCCCCACCGGATTTTACAACATGTACAATCTAGCAGACTCCATGGTTTAACTTAAGCATAATGCACAAACCTCAAAACAACAGTGGTTCTCTTTTGTTCTAGAATCTTCCATATCATAACTGCCCAAACTTTTTTCTAGTTGAATTGCTAATATTTGTTTTTACTTTATGCTTTACAACGCACAATTCCATGAATCATAAAATAGATTAAGGGCTTCTTTGATTCAAAGGATTCTCAAAGGAATTTTGGAGGATTCTAATCATTAGGAATTTTTTCTATCTTGGTTGTTTGATTCGTAGGATTGTAAACCATAGGAATTTTTCCATATGATTCATTTGCACTAGATTTCATAGGAAACATCCCATCCACTCAAACCTCTATGAAAGAATTCTGCATTTTTTCTATGCACAATCAAACACTCATACAATCCTGTAGGATTCAAGACGACATTCCACTATAATCCCATGTTTTTACGATTCCCGCGTTCTTAGCTTTTTATAAAAACTAATTGATTTTGAATGAGATGAACTATAAGAATTAAACGAAGGGCTACATCAGGCATATATGACTCAGAACTTACATGCTATAGTGTGGTATTTATTCATAATTTGGTTGCAAAATCTGATGCGTGCAATGCACGTGTACCTTACTAGTACTTCGAGTATGTGCAAAACATGTAAATTAGAATACCAATGGCACGCTACATAGTGTCTCTCTTACAGTTCATGAAGCCACGTGGCACATGTGTAGGCGTTGTCGCAACTTCCTTGCGTGGATTGATCACAGTGACCTGCTGCTGGTTCCAGAAGAATGTACTCGTCCTCCCTGAGCCATACTGGCGGTACATGCACGAAGCGAAGATGTGCACGTACGCCATGCACGCACTCATTCCTCGCACGCACACGCGGGTACACGGGCAGACGCAATTTTGTACCAAGATCCACCCCATGTGATAATTTGACGCGTGTAAAGTCGTTCACTTCATTGATGGTCGATTAATACAGCGCATGCAAATTGAGTGGACGTGAGGGCGGAAGAAAGACATTATTACTCCACTGCGCGCATGCGAGTAGTTAAATCGTGGGTTGCTAGTAGTACTTCCATTGGTCTCCTTCGTATTTTGTGCCAATTTTTGACAGTAACATAATATTTACACATTTGAGCAGTGTAGTAGTACTTGAAATTTATGTTCTGCTAAACTCATCGGGAGCCGTTTCGGGCCTCAAAACCAAAGCCATCAATTAATCTTTACCTTGTTCCCATCACATTCAAAAGCCTGCTCACACCTACAAGTAGTACGTACCAAACCTGAACGTGTTCCCACTATGCAGGTATTAGTACTAGTGCTAGTACTTAGGTTATAAAAAGGGGAACTACCTAACCGAAAATCACTCTACCTTTCCTCCTCACAAGTGCTTCTTCTTCGTCCGTCGTTGCCATGGCCGGTGAGCAGAGCTCTAGGTCGAGAACTACTCATAACAAGGGAGCGGCAACCAGGGCTGCGGAAAAAAAGAGAGGGCTCGCCGCCACGCAGAGGCCTCGAAAGATCTCTCATGGGCAGGCGTTGGCTCCCAGGAGCGCCCTAGCCGCGGAGGCGAACATGCCGAGCCGGCGGAGCTGGAGTCGTTATCCCTCGACGGCATGCCCGATCAGCTCAATAAGCAGAAGGAGTTCATCCAAGGATTGATGGAGTTACTGAAGGAGAGCCTCGACGACATGCCCACTGAGCTCAATCAGCAGGGGGAGTTGACCGCCAGCTTGCTGATGCTGCTGAAGAAGAGCATTGTCTCGGAGAAGAAGGCAACCGGTGAAATCCTACGACTTCGGGAGGACAATGCGAAGCTCTACCACGAGATCGACCTATTGAAGGAGAAGAACGCCGGCTGGAAGAAGCTGCATGAGAATAGTAGTTCGTCGATGAAGATGCTGCAGGCCCTCGCCATGGAACAGAAGGTTCCGCATCGAGAACCCGGCTATTGTCAAGGTACGTAATATGGCCGTGGAACAGATGATGAAGGCTCGCGTCAAGAAATGACGCGTCATGGACACAATGATGAAGATGGCGGAGGAGACGCACAAGGAGATGGAGGTCGTGGAGGCGATGAAGAAGCAGTTACGACTCCGCAGCGAATTAGATCATTTGGGGTGATAATCTTCCTTCTTCTTTTGCTCATGTGTTTCATCTTTTGCTTTGGGTGTTTCGTCGCACGTGTCACGTTCTCTGCAAGGCATGAATAGAACAATGTTTTTTTGAGGGAATGAATAGAACAATGCTAACAATGAGATGACTAGCAAATTAGATCATTTTTTATCGCCATATGGCACTGGGCTGCCGTGTTTCGTGCTCCTCCGTCGCAGTACTACTCCAGTGGAAAACTTGAGTATACCGCACGGTTCTTTGCTCCTCCTCAATCAGGTCGTCCGCACATTTATACGAGCAGTAAAATCACAAGGCCCCGCCTTCCAGCAGTAATGAGCCATCAAATCACAAAGGCCCTCGCCTCTCGTGAAACCGACCAAGCTAGACTGCCCCGCCCTCTAGCCTTTTAAAAAATGTATACTTTTGTACAACAGTAGTATCGATGGATTGCGCCATGGAGCAAAACTTCAAATTAAAAAAAAGGTGGTACATATAGAGAGCGCTCGTTGCCAAATTATGCATATAGTATTATTAAAAAGGCTAGTCACAATAATGGTGTCCAGCACAACCCACCCCTCAAATAAAACTAAGAGGGTGCTTGGATACGTTTTAGTCCCATGACTAAAAGTAGTGGGACTAAAACATGCTAGCCTCACCCATGCTTGGATCCAAATACTAAAAAGGCTAAAATCAAGTTAATGAGCATTTATTATCCTCCAAACCCTCCAATCCAGAACTCGCCTGTGTTAAAGGAGAGGAGTTAAATGAGTAGAGAGAGGACTAATCCACATTTTAGTAGGGGTACCCCTGACTAAAAAAATTAAGTCTTAAGACTAGTTTTAGCCCCTCTTTAGTCAGGGGTGCTTGTAACTTTAGCCTCTTAAAGAGACTATTTTTAGTCAGACTAAAATAAGTCCCTTGGATCCAAGCATCCTGGAATTCTTTGACAAAACTAAGCACCCTGAAATTCTTTGACAACTAAACTGCTGGCTATATGATGTTGGCCATATATATTGTACGTATATAATGTGAAGAAACGAGTGTAAGTACTATACCAACTAAAAGATGAAATGTAAGAAATACTAGTATGTACGTACTGAAGAGTTAAAGTAACGAGAAGAAACATAACATAGTTCTGCTGGGGGCTTAGCACAACACACTACTAGGAAAAGGCCTACTAATGGCGCACCGGTTTTGCCTACTAATGGCGCACTACCAGTGCTCCATTAGTATCATGCCACTAGAATTTTTTACTAATGGCGCACCACTGGTGCGCCATTAGTATCTGGTATGCTAATGGCGCACTAGGAAGTGCGCCATTAGTATGTAACACCATGCGCCATTAGTATGCCTCCCGGGGGGCCATATGTAACCATCTGCTTTGTCATACTAATGGCGCACTCTGTCTTGATGCGCCATTAGTATCCTTTGGCATACTAATGGCGCACCTTGTGGTGATGTTTTTTTTACTTTTCTGATATTTGCACAGGTTACAAAATATATTATTTGACAGAATATAGACAGTAGCACACAGCAACAGCAGATTCATCGAATACAATAGAAGATTAGTCTCTGAATACAATTCATCATATTAGTCTCCAAATTCGAAAGACTGAACAAGGATAAAACATTACAAGTCTCGAGACCGCGAGTATCGAGTTTGTCTTCACATTACAAGTCGATATCAATCATCTAAACTACCATCACATAGAAGAGAGCTGCAGTCATCACGATGAGCATCATCGTGATCAAACTGGTCTTCATCCGGTTCCTCCAACGCTCCCTCCTCTCTCCCGCTAGATAGCGGGCGTATCTAGATTCGGCCTCCGCCCTAGTGGTGTACCCTTTGTAACTGTTACCGCTGAAACAGTGAACCTGTCTCCGACACTCCTCCCAGTCGTCGTAGACTCTGGGAACCTTACCCTTGTACACGACATACGGCGGCATCTCTATGCACAAGCCAAACAACAGACAATACATACATAAGCAATATATAAGTATGCAACAAAAGGATCAGAAGAGAAAAGAAAGACATTAATAGCACGATTCATGGTCCTACTAATAAATAGCATCGATTACATCTAAGTTGAATGACTGTCCAAACCAAAGAGACATACAATTCATTAAAGTTTAATTACAACATGAGCCAATCAATGTTTCAGAACTACACATCACTACTTTTGACTCGACTCATGGACAGGAGCATGGATGAAGCCGCCGTCTGTCGTGATGGTCATGAAATCGCGAGCGTTGTCAACCTGCATTTGTAGCATCCTGTCTATCTCAATGTTGGACCGTTGATATCTGAGGAAGAACTGCCCCGAGGTATGAAGGACATCTTGATGGATGATGTCCGCAAACTCCGACTGGATGCGAAAGAATTCTTGTCTGATGTCCGCGTCCTGGATTGCCGACAAGCTCGCGGCCCAATCTTTGAGATTATTTGGTAGCAGAAGGTGATGATGGTCCCTTACGATCGCCCACATGTGATGGAGGGCGTAGTAGGCATCCTTCTGACCACCAGGCGGCTGCTTGACGCAGTAGAATGTCGTATTGTGGGAAAACACGTGCTTGCCGTACTTACGAACTGCCCTGATGAAGGTGCCTCCAGATTTGGCGTAGCCAGGGAGAACATCATCAAGAACTTTCTTGATATTTGTGTAGTCTATCTTGGAGTTACGGTTCGGGTGGAAATACGTGGCCATGGAATATTTCAGGCTTAAGAGGATGAGTGTGCAATGTGTGTCACTGCACAGAACACGGAATGTTAGAAAAAAAAGAACGATCGAAATCTAAGAAATCATATGTTACGGGGCGGTTAAGGGATGACTTACTCGGGAAAGTAAGGCACAAGGAAGTTATCCTTATCTGGGTTTGCCAGAATGACGTCTTCGAGGTGTGAACTCGCGACTTGGCGGTCCCCAGCGCTGCTCAAGAGCTTGGCACGCATGTAGAAGGGGTCGACGATCACAATGTCCGGGGTCTTGTCTCTAATGATCCACATCTCCATACTCAGCGAAAACAGCCGAACGAAGGTGTAGTGCAACGGATGAAGGTTGAACATAGCAAAGATGTCATCAAACTGCAGGACGATCGTACCCCCGATGGTGCCATCCACAAAGCCCTTGCCCTCTGGTACCTTGGCCATGAAAACCGGGTATGCCACATCATTCTCTCTGAGACGCCGCTTCTCCAAAGAAAGAAAACTGTCATGCAGACTCCGCATAGCACCGGTTGCAGCATTGTGCATATTTGTCGGTAGCATCGCCCTACCCGCCACATGCACCCTCCTCGAGATATCCTTAGGGGAAGGTGGCCCGTCCTGAGCATGGATCGTACTCGGTGCCGGCTGGCTCGCACCGGCGGCCTTTTTAGTCGGCCGTTTCCGGCCCTTCTTCTTGATCTGCTGTAATGGGACCGAGTTCTGCTCATAGACCGCCTTCTTGAGCGTGTTGGGGCTGATAATATTTGGCACCTCCGCTATCTAAGGCTCAGTGAAGGCGGCAGCTGGAGGCATCTCCTGAGAACTGAACGCCAGACAACGCCTGCTGCAATTGGGTTTCTCCGCCATACCGGCTAGATCGCGGTCGTCTTGTTTGGGTTCTTGAGAAGGAGGCCCGCAGAACTCGTCACCGTACCCATGTTCGGCAAAGTACTTATCGATGTTGGTAAATGTACCATCGTCGTTGTCGTCGTTGTCCGGATCCTGTGCCATATGCATGTCCGGATCCTGTGCCATAGGGATGTCTAGTAGCGTTGCGGCGTTCTTGCCATGGCTTGGCGCCGGCACGACTGGCGGTCTTGTCTGTGGGGTGGTGTCCCCCGCCCCCAAACGAATCTGGCTCTTCTGCCAAAGCAGGGGCCGGCTTACGCAGGCGCTGAGGGTCATCTCATCTTCTTCGTCGGCCCCAGTGGGTCGAATCGGAGGTAACAGCTCGTCGCAGCCTGGCAGCACCCGAACCACTTCAACCCTATACATTGTGGGTGGCATTGGATTACCGTGGAACACGGGGTTTCCCGGTTGAACGATTCTGCCCTTGGCGACATCGACCAACTCACCGCCCACGAAGTGCAGGAGAGTGCAAGGAACGTTGGCGGCGCCCTGCGAAAACATGTAGGGCGTCAGGGATGCCCAGTCAAAGGCAAGGAGGTGAAGTCCTCGGCCGAGAGGCTTAGTTACCATGATGCCGTCGAGCTCGGCTAATGTTGAGGCACCGCCAACGGCGGGCGTGCAACTGACGGAGGGGCCGCTTGCTGGCGAGGTGTTAGCGAGCGTACACCTGGGTGCATTAAGCTCCAATGCCGGCGTCGGAGACACCAATACCGCCGCCACCATAGACACCAATACCGCCGCCGCCGGAGACACCAATGGCGCCGCCTGCGCGTTGTGTGAGTTGTGGCCGTGAAGCTGGGAATCGGGGGCGGCCCCTGTTGGCCACCCGCAATCCACGTCGTTATCCCATGAATCAAGGTAGGCATAATGCCGGTAAGCGTCGATCCCAGTTGTTGTTGCACTTGCTCTTGGACCATCTCCGGAATCCAAAAAGTGCCCGTGAATTCAAAACGTGCCCGTGAAATTTAAAAATATTCATGATATCAAAAAGTGCCCATGAAATACAATCGAGAAATGAAGACTACGATTTAAATACAATCGATCTTAGCTAGCTATCTGTTCACAATCTTCTTGCCCTTCTTTTTTGCAAATGGAGTTCTTCTGTGGAACGGACGTCCTTTAGGTAGGGTGGTCCTTCTTCTTCTTGTGGTGTGTGCTGCTACTTCATCGTCGTCGTCATGTTCGATCTTCGGGTCACCGTACTTATCGAAGTCTTGCTCATTGGCTACTCCATCCATTCCGATGATCTTCCTTTTGCCTCTCCTCACAACAACATGACTGGGCTTTGACGGGTCGGTAATGAAGAAGCATTGGTCAACTTGGGAAGCCTATACCTGTGGCTCATTTTTCGCGGTTCTGTCTGCGCCCGCGGTCTTGGATTTGGCTTCGGGTATAACCATGGTGGTGAAATACCGGTCTTCTTTTAGGACGCTCTTGGCCCATCTGACACGGAACATCGGGACCTTCTCTCCAGCGTAGCTCAGCTCCCAGATCTCCTCGATCCTTCCGTAGTATCTGTCCTTGTCATTACCGGTGTAGGATTCCATCGTTACCCCGGAGTTCTGTTAACCATCGCTCTTCATGTCCTTGTTCTCGGTGTAGAATGTGTAGCCGTTGATATCGTACGCCTCATAGGTCATCAGGTTATGCTTGGCGCCCTGTGACAAGGCGAATATGAGTTGTTCTTCCGCGGAAGAATCCTCGTGTAAAGGGTACGACAGAAGCTTCTGCTTGAACCAACGTGTGAAACATGAGTTGTGCTCTTTGATTATATCTCCGTCCGTCCTCTGTTGGCCTCGGTCATTGTACGTCTTCTCAATAAAGGTTTTGTGCTCTACCACCCAAGGATCGACCATGTCTATGTGTTGTAGTGAGACTAGGTTTGCTCTTTCAAAGTCGGCGAATCGACCCTCGAAGTCGACATGCATTTCGCAGCGACCCTCACGGTGACCCCATCCAGCGAGCCTGCCGAGGTGCCTGTTGACGGGAAGACCAACGGGGTTCTCGATGCCTAGATAATTCGTGCAGTAGGAGATGCACTCTTCGGTCAGAAAGCCCCTGGCTATACTTCCCTCTGGACGTGACATGTTGCGAATGTATCCTTTGATGACACCATTCATCCTTTCGAACGGCATCATGCTATGCAGGAACGTCGGCCCGAGTTGGATGATATCCTCCACGATATGGACCAGCAGATGCACCATAACATCGAAGAATGCGGGCGGGAAGTACATCTCAAGCTCGCATAGTATCACCATGATCTCTTCCTGTAGCCTTCTGGTTGCCTCACGCCAATCGACTTCCGAGAGATGATGTCGAAAAAGTTGCATAGGCCAAATAGCGTTTCACGGACGTGCGCGTCCATGATCCCATGGATTGCAATTGGAAGTATCTGCGTCATCAGCCCGTGACAGTCGTGAGACTTCATCCCGCTGAATTTCTGCTTCGCTGGGTCTAGGTATCTGCTTATCTTCCCCGCGTAACCGTAAGGAAGTTTTACTCCTACGAGGCAGGTGAAAAACTGCTCGATCTCCTCCTGACTTAGAGTGAAGCACGCGGGAGGGTAGTCACTTCCGGTCTTCTTGGCCTTTTTGCCTTTGCGACGAGTTTCCGTGTCCTGCTTCGCCTCATCATCATCATCATCATCATCATCATCATCATTGGCGTGAAGCTCCTGCCTGATGCCCATTGATTTCAAGTCTGCCCTTGCTTTCGGCCCATCTTTGGTCCTCTCTAGCATGTTGAGCAGGGTACCAAGCAGACTCTCGCACACGTTCTTCGTGATATGCATGGCATCAAGGCTATGAGGCACACGGTGGATCCTCCAGTATGGCAAGTCCCATAAAACAGACCTTGTTTTCCATACCTTCAGCAGCGGCTCTGGCGCCTTTCGCTTCTTTCCCGGCTCTGGCGCCTTTTGCTTCTTTCCCGGCAGTGGGAAATCTTTCCAATTTTTCAACAGCTCGTCTATTTCCTCGCCGCTCCTCGTACGCGGGCGTTTTCGGGGTTCAGTTTCACCATCGAACAGATCCTTGCGTTTCCTCCACGGGTCATCGTCGCGAAGCCACCTTCGATGTCCCATGAACACGGTTTTCGAAGACCCGGGATCTCTATGTAGCTAGCGATACGTTGTGTCGTCCATGCACCTTACGCATCCATAAAATCTGTGCACTACCTACCCCGCGAGATATCCGTAACCGAGATAGTCGTGCACCGTCGTGAGCAGTGCGGCTCTCATAGGGAAATATTCTTTCTCTGCGGCGTCCCACGTATTGGCTGGCGTTTTCCACAGCATGTCTAGCTCCTCTTTCAGCAGCCCCAGATACAGATTGATGTCGTTCCCTGGTTGTTTCGGCCCTTCAATTAGCATACTCATGTGAATGTACTTCCTCTTCATGCACAACCAGGGGGAAGGTTGTACATCCACACAAACACAGGCCAGGTGCTATGTGTGCTTCTCTGGCTGCCAAACGGATTGACTCCATCGGTGCTCGCGCCAAGCACGATGTTCCTTGGATCCTTCCCAAATTCTGGGTATTCAAAGTTCAACGCTTGCCACTGGCTCGCATCCTTAGGGTGACTCAGCATCTTGTCTTTTTTATTTATCTCCGGATCATTTCCGTCATCTTCCCGCTTCTTCTCCTCCCTATCTGCGTGCCAACGCAGGAGCTTTGCTACCTTAGGGTCCGTGAAATACCACTGCAGACAAGGAGTGATCGGAAAGTACCACACCAATTTTCAAGGAGCTTTCTTCCTCTTCTTGTATCGAGTGACGCCGCACACCGGTCATATGGTAGACTCCGCGTGCTCGTCCTGATAAATGATGCAATTATTCATGCAAACACGGTATTTCACGTGCGGTAAATCCAGAGGACACATGATTTTCTTCGCCTCCTCGAAACTGGTCAGGCACTTGTTCCCCTTGGGAAGACGTTCGTGCCAGAATGACATGTTCTCGTCGAAGCATGCGTCGGTCATTTTGAGTTTTACCTTCATCTCTAGAGCCATGAGCGTTACTTTCAGGCGGGTATCCTCGGGCCTGCATCCTTCATACAATGGAGTAACCGCGTCTATCTCTAGTTGATCCAGCTTGGCTTTCTCTCGGGCGGCAGCTCTTGCATTATCCGTCTGCTTGAGAAGCAGCTCTTGAATATGAGGGTCCTGCACCCAGCCTCCATCGTCGTCTGCTCTGGCATCTTCATCTTCATGATCATGCCCTTCGTCTTGATCTTCCTCATCATCATGTACGACATCTTCTACATGATGACTGTGTACAGCATCACCGTCGTGATCATGTCCTGGAGATTCTTCGTCTTCTCGCCCGCCCTCGCCGCGGTGGTACTTGTCTTGTTGCCCTTCCTCATTTCTTGCCCGACCCCCATGGACGACTTCATAGTCATCTTCATCACCTTGCCATTGATAGCCATCCATGAAACCACGCAAGAGTAGGTGGTCCCGCACCTGCCCGGAATCCGGGTCCGCAATAAGGCTCTTCAGCTTGCATCTTCGACACGGACATCTTATCTCCGTCTCGTTCTTTTGAAGCATCTCGGCCTTCGCGGAGCTCAAAAACCTATTCACGATGCCTTCGGTCATCGTGCGGACCATGGTCACCTGCGGGGTAGAGCTAAACGATATTTTAGAACCAAGACAAAATTTGGCATGACCTTCCCTAAAAATAGGACCAAAAAGAATGCATAGTGCCAAAATTCTCACCGAAACGGAAATGAATCAACATTCCGGCAAAATATTGGCAACTATCGCATTTCCAATACCGGTACCTGCAAACACAAACATATATGCAACACCACAAACACATGCAACACCACAAACATACATAGATCTAGCTAGGCCACAAAAAGTGCATGTGCACGTTGTTGGAGCGAGCTAGGTAGAAAAAAAGTAGATCTACATCATGAAGATAGCTTTCCCCTTACTTACCTATCAAAAAAAGGTAATTTCACCACTTAATTTTGATGAATATATGGTGGAAATGAGGTGAGGAGGAGGAGGCAGCCGAAAGCTTGGAGAAGGAGGTGGAGGGAATGAAGTGGGGAAAGTGAGTGGGTAGGTGTGGCTGTCCAAAATTTCTTGTTGGGGTCCCAGGTTACTAATGGCGCACCACCTGCAAATGCGCCATTAGTAACCCTGGTTACTAATGGCGCACCTGCAGGTGGTGCGCCATTAGTAATTTTGTAGAAAAGTAAAAAAAAAATATATATACTAATGGCGCTCTTTTATTGGGTGCGCCATTAGTAGTTTAAACTAGTAATGGCGCACTGTGAGGCGGTGCGCCATTAGTAGTTTTGCAAAAAAAAAAGAATAAAAAAAATTCAGTACTGGCGCACTCCCTGTCTGGTGCGCCATTAATAGTTAGAACTAGTAATGGCGCACTTTGGTAGGATGCGCCATTAGTATGTATGTAAAAATGAAAAAAAAATTATCACTAGTGGCGCACCTATTTCCTGGTGCGCCATTAGTGTCTTCCACACTAATGGCGCGTCACCAACTGGTGCGCCATTAGTATATAGTAGTGGAGCACTACTTCCCTGGTGCGCCATTAGTGTCAATCCTATCTATAGCCCTTTTCCTAGTAGTGACACACCCCTCAAATTAAATTAAGCACACCTAAAATTAAACTTTGCAACTATTCCAGTAGACACTGCATTAGAACCACCATGAGCAACGACACTGCCACCTTACTCAGAGTCCTCGTCCACATCCTCGACTTCGTCCTTGTCCCTCTTCCTCTTGGCCGATACTTCTTTGCTTGAACCGCACACTTGGCTGTTGCTCTTCATCCAACCCTTGTAGATATTGAAGCAAAGGTAGCCATCCATTGCAGCGTAGTGGATGTGGTCTATATATAGTACATTCCGCTGCCATGCATGAAGATGAAACGTGTATGGAGGTTTCTCCAGTTTACCGTACGAAGGATGGACCATGGCTCCTACCAGGGTCAGCATTGAAGGCTGACGAGCGGACACCAGCCGATTCTTCTAGAGGTCGAAGGTGTTGCCTACAACGAGGCCTATCCGATGCAGGACTTCTTTGTCATTACCAAAGTCTACAGTAACAAATTTGACTAGGTTGCTCTCGAGGAAGTCCTTAAAATCCTGGCACTCAACGTTGGCATGGCATATGTGGTAGACCAAGCATAAGTCATGCACGCAAACCTAGATCATGGCGGGCTTCTTCCTCTCTTCATCCTTTAGATCCTTCTCTCGTCCCAGGACTGTGGTGTACTCAACATCTAGCCCAGCGACCCACTCATCATATGAGTCTTCGAACATGCGTCTGAAGCGAGAAAGGCATCCTTTCACCGTCGCGGAAGAATGGGTGTAGATGACATTGAACTCATCGCCGGTGATGGTTCTAACCGTGTACTCACCGCCGATCGTGGAGATTTCGGACGCCGTGGATTTGGGAGGAGGGTTAGGATTAGTGGAACTGTCATAATGTGAATGGATGGGACGACTAGGAGAGAACCACCGTAGTATTGAAGGACGTGCGGGGACGAGTAGGAGCGAACTGCCAGCGTGCGAACGGCAGGGTAGTCGCTTTCCATTCTCCCATGATACGGGCTTCCGAGAGCCCTTAGATCTGAGATCGAACGGTTGCATGGCGTGATTCTAGACCTATGGGTGAATATCCTATCCTGGAGGGTTATTCTACAAATTTTCACCAACTTAGCATGTGACCGTTTGATCTCAGATCCAAGGGCTGCCAGCAGCCCGTATCATGGTCACGCCTACCATGACCATCGCGTTGCTCGCGCGGTCGCGCCCTTGGAGATTTAACACGGTGCGTTAGGCTATCTAATGTTGGCATGTCATACATAGTCATCACTTAGTCACTCATACTACAACAAGGTTGGCTATAAGTGTATTTTTTTACTCCTCTCTATCTCTTTCTTCATACTCAAGGAAGAAATGGTGCTAAGCGCGTGTATTTATTGCATTTGCGAAGGAGTGACCTCTTCCAATGAAATGGTGTTGCTAAGTTTGCTTCATTTAATTAGCTATAGACTCAAAATTATCTTTTCACCTAGGTACATGCGCTTAGCACCGTTTCTTCCTTGGGTCACCAAACTTGTCTCTCTCTTCTTGATTAACTTGCCACATCAGACTTTATGCTTATGTGGCAAGCTTAAGCACCTGTAGGAGCAAGTAAAAGTAAGTACAATAGTGCGCTTTACATGGAATTTTTGCATATGTGGAGGAAAGAGAGGCAAGGAAAAAGTGGAGAAGTGGGCTCTCATGCAAGAGCCACCCTCTACTACATGGTGGAGCATTGGGAGAGGCACCTGTATGGAGGTGGTCAGGAATCTGGGAGACTCACGCCGGTCGTAGCGCCGCAGTTAAAATGATAATGGCAAGTCAAATCACGGGGCCCCACCTGTCCAGCAGTAACTCACTGTCAAATCACACAGCCCTACGTTTGCAGCAGCCTACTCCCTCGTCTTCTTGCATCTCTGTCGAACCGACTAGGCGGAACTGCCCCGCCGCCTACCGCGCAGGAAAAGTCCCACCCTCGAATTTTAAATAGTACACAGTATACTAATTTTGTATCCATGGATTGTGCCCGCGCCATGGAGCAAAGCGTCTAGAAAACGGAGGAGAGACGGTGGTCTTGCATAGAGAAGAGGGAGAGGCGAGACGGTGGTTTTGGAATGGAGATGATGGAGAGGAGAGGAGGTGGTTTTGCAATGGAGAAGAGGGAGAGGAGTGTGCGGCAGCGATTTAGGATTGGACGAGAGGGCCGGCGCGCTCTGACTGGATCAAAATCAAAATCAATTTGGTCACATGCATTCACATTTTTCTTGTCAAATACAGTACATGGTCAAACTTTGACCCAAAATACGCAAAACAACAAAAAAATACTTCCAAGACCAGTGCCGCTGAGGGAGTCCTGGATTAGGGGGTCTCCGGACAGCCAGACTATCTCCATTGGCCGGATTGTTAGACTATGAAGATACAAGATTGAAGACTTCGTCTCCTGTCCGGATGGGACTCTACTTGGCATGGAAGGCAAGCTAGGCAATACGGATATGAATATCTCCTCCTTTGTAACCGACCTTGTGTAACCCTAACCCTCTCCGGTGTCTATATAAATCGAAGGGTTTTAGTCCGTAGGACAACAACCATAACATACAATCATACCATAGGCTAGCTTCTAGGGTTTAGCCTCTCTGATCTCGTGGTAGATCTACTCTTGTACTACCCATATCATCAATATTAATCAAGTAGGATGTAGGGTTTTACCTCCATCTAGAGGGCCCGAACCTGGGTAAAACATTGTGTCCTCTGCCTCCTGTTACCATCCGGCCTAGACGCACAGTTCGGGACCCCCTACCCGAGATCCGCCGGTTTTGACACCGACATTGGTGCTTTCATTGAGAGTTCCGTTGTGCCGTCGCCACCAGGAAGGATGTCTCATCCCGTCTTTAAAGACGACACTATTGCTGGGGGAGCTTTGGCTATCGGCCAAACTCTCCGGCTAGGTGGTTTTCTTATGACCGCCTGTTCGGCCGCTGCGCCGACGATGATGACTTCTCGGGTCATCGAAAGCAACCTTCACATCAACTCGGAACTCGCCGAGCAGTTAGATCCAATGGAGCTCTCTTCCCTGAACGAGCTCTTGGATCGCATCGCCGCCCTGGGAGTCGCTACAGACTACGATCAGATTGGGCCTAAACCCGATCTGAGAGAGATCAACTCTCCCCAGGTCACCCATCACATTGCAGTGGTGGAGGAACAATGTGTCAACCCTTCATCTATCTTAAGGACTAGCTATGTCCGGATTCCCGATCCTTCCAAGCCGGATACCCGCGGAGGGGAGGACGTCACTCAAGGCCTGAACCTAGAATCAGGCAGCGGGCTAGATTTATCGGAAAACATCCAACAATCCAAACTTCCGAGTTCGGAAACTCCTTGGCCCCTGAGTCTCAGATTGGGTGAGGATTCAGATTCAATTCCACCCACCCACCCAAACATACGCGATCTATCCCAAATTAGGCAAGAGCCCGAAGAAACAGTACACCATTACTGGGCCAGATTCCTCCTGGTCATGAACAGGATAAAGGACTGCCACGAGGAAAACGCAATTTCATTCTTCTGCAATAATTTCACAGACAAGGGAATCCTCAACGCCATAAGTCATCGTGAAATTACACGCTTTGCCGACTTGGTGTCCATAGTACGAAAGTATTGTGCGATGGAAAGCGCCTGGAAAACCGAAATAAAATTTTGGGATAATCCGGCCCTGAATACAAACCCAGTCCGAAATAAAAGGGTGCATTATCACAACACACCTGGGTTAACTACCAAAAAGCAAAAGCCCTCTACGGGGCAAGGAATGTACTGGAGGGATGGCTCAACGGACCCTGCAAAATTCATAGTACAGCGGATGCAATACCAACGCACAGCCTTAGAGCATGTTGGATACTCCGGCAGGTGGCCAAAAGTGGTGAGGATCTACTCCTCCCAAAGGCAACAGAGCATCATCCCGTGGACAACAATGCAGTGTTAACAGTCTTTGAGACCTTCGCGTCAAATAATAGACGCAAGCGAACACTCCGCAGCATGGCCGAAATCTGCCAGATAGCAGAAATAAATCCTTGGAGTGACACGGCTATTACCTTCAATGCCAATGACGAACCTAAATTCCGAACAGCCCGAGCACCAGCCGCACTGGTCCTCAGTCCAATCGTGGACAGCTTTTTGACTCACCAAGGTACTCATGGACGGCGGCAGCGGATTAAACCTCATCTATGAGGAAACCCTTCAAAAGATGGAAATAGACTGGAGCCGCATTGAGCAAAGTAGCACAACCTTTAGAGGAATCATCCCCAGTCGGGAAGCACGATGTGCTGGAAAAATCACACTAGACGTGGTATTCGGCACGCCGGATAATTACAGGTCTGAAGAAATTACATTCCAAGTGGCCCCGTTCAGCAGGGGATACCACGCTCTATTAGGGCGGGAGGGGTTTACAATCTTCCAAGCCATACCCCATTACGGGTACATGAAGCTCAAAATGCCCGAGCCCAACGGAATCATCACTCTTGCTAGTGATCCGGACATAGCACTCCGCGCCGAAAATAAGACAGCTGCATTGGCCCTTGAGGCACTATCCGAAGCCCTAGCGGCCGAGGAACTAACTGCGCTGCGCACCACGGTGAACAGGGACGACGTGATACCCGATAAAAGATCCAAGTCCACCTCCTTTAAACCGGCGGACGAAATAGTCAAATTCCAAGTCCATCCAGCGGACCCTACAAAAACAGCTTCCATCGGGGCACAATTAAACCCTGATGTCGACGCCGCACTGCGAGAGTTTCTACGCGAGAACTGGGACATTTTTGCCTGGCACCCTTCAGACATGCCAGGAATCCCACGCAGGCTGGCTGAGCACAGCCTAAATATCCTAAAAGGATTTAAGCCAGTCAAGCAGGCTCTTCGACGTTTCTCTGAACCTAAGAGACAAGCCATGGGAGAGGAACTAGCCAAGCTATTGGAGGCCGGATTCATCAGAGACATAAAACATCCGGACTGGCTAGCAAACCTGGTGATGGTACCAAAGAAGGACAAATCCTGGCGCTTGTGCGTCGATTTTAAGGACCTTAACAAGGCCTGCACAAAGGATCCCTTCCCCCTCCCCCGCATCGATCAAATCATCGATGCTACCGCAGGACACGATTCATTGTGTTTCCACGACGCATACTCCGACTACCATCAAATTAAAATGGCAGAGCTAGACCAAGCCGCAACGGCATTCATCACACCATACTGCCCATTTTGCTTCAACACAATGCCCTTCAGGCTCAAAAATGCCAGCGCAACATATCAACGCATGATTCAGACATGTCTGGAAACCAGTGGAGGCATACGTGGATGACGTGGTCGTTAAAACCAAGCATGTCGAAACTCTAGTAGACGACTTGAGGCTCACATTCGACAACCTCCGAACATATGACATCAAGCTCAATCCGAAAAAATGCGTTTTCGACGTACCAGCCGGAAAGCACCTGGGATTCATTGTCTACAGTAGAGGTATTGAAGCTAATCCGGCCAAAATCCGAGCGTTGTCACAGTTGGCTATCCCAACAGACCTCAAACAAATACAAAAATTGACTGGATGTGTGGCGGCTCTAAGCCGCTTTATCTCCCGCTTGGGAGAAAAGGCATTACCCCTTTATCGCCTCCTCCGGCGCATCGAACACTTCGAGTGGACGGACGCCGCCACGGCGGGACTCAACGAAATAAAAGCCATATTGGCAACAAACCTAGTCCTGGCTGCGCCAAACATTGGTGAACCAATGCTATTATACATTGTGGCAACTCATCAAGTAGTAACCACAGTGCTCGTCGTCGAGCGAGAAGTGGACGGACACAAATTCCCCCTTGAAAAGCCAGTTTACTATGTGTCCACTGTCCTTACTCCATGCAAATCACGGTACCCGCATTATCAAAAGATAGCGTACGCGGTATTTATGGCATCCCGGAAGCTACGACAGAGTGTTCGATAACTGTAGCCTCGTAAGTACCACTTAACGATATTATAAACAACCGCGACGCGACGGGCCAAATTGCCAAATGGGCCATTGAGCTCCTCCCGTTCGACATAACTTACAAGCCACAGGGAGCTATTAAGTCACAAGTTTTGGCTGACTTCGTCGCTGAGTGGACGGAAGCAGAACTCCGTAAAGAGTACTTCGACGGCTCCAAAATGTTGGCTGGTCTAGGGGCTGGCGTCGTTTTGACGTCCCCAACAGGAGACACCGTTCAATACGTACTATAGATAATGTATACGGACTCCGACAACACCGCCTAGAGATGTGCGGGGATTCGAACCTTGCGATATCCCAAATAAATGGAGACTTTGATGCCAAGGATCCGAAAATGGCAGCTTATCGCAATGCCGTCCTAAAAATGTCAGCTCGGTTCGAGGGGCTCGAATTTCACCATGTGGCTCGGGAAAACAATCAGGCGGCGGATATCCTCGCCCGCATCGGCGCAAAATGCGACGCGGTCCCTCGCAACATATTTCTAGAAAGGCTTTTTAAGCCATCCGTAGCATGGGAAGGGGACACCGGTAACAACAGTCCGGACCCGGCCAAAATACCCGATACCGAACTCTTTGACACAATCGGAGGCTCCGCAACAGAAATAACACAATCAGCCCACGAAATAATGGCCATTATTGCCCCGTGGACAGAACCATTCCTGGCCTACCTAACTAGACAGGAACTTTCGGAGGAACAAAATGAGGCACACTGCATAGTGCGGCGATCCAAGGCCTACAGGGTCCATGAGGGAGAATTGTACAAAAAAAGCGCTACCGGAGTCCTTCAAAGGTGCATCTCCGAAGAGGAAGGGTGGAACCTTTTGGCAGAAATTCACGCCGGACTTGGCGGTCATCATGCCGCAGCCCGGGCTCTTGTAAGCAAGGCCTTTCGTACAGGATTCTATTGGCCAACGGCCCGGGCAAATGCACAGGACTTGGTCCAACGTTGCGCCGGTTGCCAGCTCTTTGCAAATCAAAGCCATATGCCACCCACCGCCCTCCAAACAATCCCCATTACATGGCCCTTCGCGGTCTGGGGGCTTGACATGGTTGGACCCCTTGAAGGGGGAACCCACAAGAAACAAATACTTATTGGTCATTGTGGATAAATTCACCAAATGGATAGAGGCTAAACCGGTTAAAATAGCCGAATCCGGACCGGTGACAGATTTCATATCCGGGGTTGTAAACTGTTACGGTGTCCCCCACAGCATCATGACTAATAATGGCATGAACTTCATGGCCAACGAGGTAAAACTCTGCTGCAGCAAAATGGGCATCAAGCTCGACTATGCCTCAGTCTATCACCCACAAACCAATGGTCAAGTCGAACGAGAAAATGGTCTTATAATGAGCGGCATTAAACCCAGATTAGTGCGCTCCTTAACGGAGTCTGACACGCACTGGGTAGAGGAGCTCGACTCTGTACTCTGGGGGCTGCGGACCACGCTGAATCGTAGTACCGAATATACACCGTTTTTATGGTGTACTGCACAAAGGCAGTCCTGCCCTATGACATAATTCATGACTCACCTCGAGTGCGCATGTACGAAGAAAGAGAAGCCGAGCTCGATCGGCAGGACAGTCTGGACACCTTGGAGGAAGAGCGCGACGTAGCCAAAGCCCGTTCCGCATTTTACCAACAACAGGCTCGCAGATACCAAAGCAGAGAAGTACGGGCCAAAACTTATAACGTTGGCCAACTAGTTCTACGACTGCCGGATAAGAAAAAGAACAAGCTCGAGCCCAAATGGGAAGGTCCCTTCATTATCGACCAAGTTCTGACCGGTGGAGCGTACCGACTGCGGGATGCATCGACTAGTCGACTCGAGCCGAACCCATGGAACGCAGCCAGGCTTCGAAGATTCTACGCCTAGCACCGGACTCTATGTTAGTCCCCGCCCTTTGTCCATTTTCTGCATATGCATCATCTGTCTTGTTTCCCTTTCTTTCTTTTATTTCTTTAGGCCTTCAAGGGTCACCTTATGCCTCAGTCGTACATTACAGTTGTGCTATCCGCACTCTTCATACCTGGGGGCTTCTTTCACAGAAGCTTAAATTATTTACTTGGGCCTCACGCCTATCACATGTGTTATACTTCTGCATGTACCTTTTTTCACCATTATATACATCGATATGACTTAAGTTTTGGCCAAGCTGGGTTGCCTGGCTCTTGTATTTATGCCCTATGTTCCCGTTAATTTGGCTAGGGCGTAAGGGGAGCACCTCTGCGATTGTTACCACCGGGTCAGCCGGACGTGTACCTCAGACTGGGTGAAGCCGAAAGCTAGCGTTCTTAAGGGAATATTCGGTCGGTGAACAAAAGATGACTTTTATTTATTATCCATATCTGCCCCCAGATGTTTTTCTGCGCTTCTTATCGCAGTCCGGACATGCACTTTAGGGAATGCTCACCCAGGGAAAGGAACCCTTAACGGAACTATTCTCTCTGGAAGATGTTTCTTACTACCCATGTAATATAACATAACTAGTTGGGCACTTGTCTGATAAAGCAGTAGTGACCACTACGCCTAGTCTCCATGCATGCCCCGGTTCTTACATAACCGAGAGGGTATTCGGATACACTCCGAACTGTCAGGTCCCGAGGTTGAAGCGAAAAGGTCCGCCACGACAAACGATCTACAATCCGGCTTGAAGGCATTATACATGTCACTTTAAAATTACATAGTCAATTTGACTGGTTGAATTCCTCTTTAATGCCATCCAATAGGCTGTCTAGTCTACAGTCCTATTGGGAATACTTTGCGGCCAATTCTACTTGGCCGTACACTAAGCTCACAGGGATCTCCTTCCCATCAGGCCCCACAGGTCCGACTTCGGCCATGTGGTTCGGGTTAGCCTTCGTGTATCGTGTCTTCACCATTGCCCAGGCTTCCCTGGCGCCCTGACGGCAGGCCGATATCTTCCATAATCGGAAGCGCCGCCATGCTCCCTTCAGCTTTTCTGCAAGCTCTCCAAGGCCTTCGGGTATGGAGACGGATGGCCACAAGGCCTGGGCGACGCCTCACATCACCTGCCTAACTCGTTCGTGCAACTGTGAGAGCTCGGGAAGAAGAACACCCGTTGAACCGGGCATCTCCTTGGCAGGACGACCTGTTAGCATACCTACAGACATAACTCTGTCAGCCAGCTTCCTCGCCGAACTCTTTTTCAAAGTTCGTTCAAGCACTTACGAAATTTGCCGCGTCGAAGCCGCCGATTCTCCTTAACAGAGTCCGACAGTTGGGCACGAACATCTTTTAGTTCCACGCCCATCTTGGTGTTGGCATCAAGGAGATCATTCTTCTCCTGCCTCACCCTCGTAAGCACGCTCTCACCGGCCTTCAGCTGGCGTATGAGCTGTTGCTTATCCGGATTTACTCTAGCGTCATTTTATCGTCAGATCTGCATATACGCCACATTCTAATATGAAACTTATCATTCGAAGGATATGTTACCAAAGGGGGTCTCTTTGGGCTCCCCTGCTGCGGCTAGTGCGGCCTGAAGTTGGGCTTTGCACTCTTCCAGCTCCTGGGACAGTTGATTATTCTTTTCTGTAAGAACCTGCATAACAAATGATCCTTAAATCAGTTATCCTAACTGTTTCAAGTCTCAGGGGCTACTGATATATATAATCATCAAATTTTCTCACCCGTATGTCTTTTACATACTGCTCCGTGGCTCTGGCTAGACCATTTTGAGCGGCATGGAGGTGCGCGTCTCCCGAGTTGAAGGCATCCAATGCCTCTTGGGAGAAACAAGCGTCACAAAGTACAGTCCAACGACGCATGTGGTTCATGGCACTTTCCACCTCGGAATTGGTGGTGGACAGTTTGTCCGCATCCTCTGTCGGAGGAGCGCCCGGCGCACGCCTCATATTCGTTCCCGCCTCCGAATCCGGCCTTGGAGCCTGGCTGGTGGAGGCGCGATGGGTAGCCTCTCCGGCTATAGTCCGGCGAGCACTCTTTTTCCTGAAAAGAAGGCATGGGCATTAGTATGCCTCTAAGAATAATGGCTTGCAATAAAGACGGTGCGCAGTACCGCTGCGCCGGTGTCTCAATCCGGACTGTGGGTCTTTTCAGCCCGCCTGGCCTCGCGGCCCCTTGTTGGCTAGTTGCCACAGGCTCGGCCTTCTGCCCCGAGGACCTCCCCTGCAAAACACGGCTGTTATACGGCAATCAAAAAAGCACAAGGACGGATCCCTTTTTAAGTGTTGGGACTTTGGTCTTAGTCACCTGTGAGGCTGGAACTAGCCCAGGGTAATCAGCCGTAATGGCCACCAAGGCATTGTCATTACTCGATTG